>NC_060195.1:1055000-1057500 GCF_021184085.1 Oncorhynchus gorbuscha | reverse complement strand
CATATTAGAGAGACATCTTTCCCTCAGATTACACAGATCCACAAAGAATTTGAAAACAAATCCAAGAGAGATAGGGGGAGAGAGATGGGGGTAGAGAGAGATGGGGGAGAGAGAAAGATTGGAGAGAGAGATGTGGGAGAGAGAGAGATAGATGAGGAGAGAGAGAGAGAGAGAGATAGATAGATGAGGAGAGAGAGAGATGAGGGAGAGTGGTAGAAAGAGAGAGATGAGGAGAGAGAGAATGGAGGGAGAGAGGTGGGGGGAGAGAGAGATGGGGGAGAGAGAAAGATTGGAGAGAGAGATGAGGGAGAGTGGTAGAGAGAGAGAAAGATGAGGAGAGAGAGATGAGGGAGAGAGAGAGAGAGTGAGAGAGAGAGAAAGATGAGGAGAGTGGTAGAGAGAGAGAGAGATGAGGGAGAGTGGTAGAGAGAGAGAGAGAGAGAGATGAGGGAGAGTGGTAGAGAGAGAGAGATGAGGGAGAGTGGTAGAGAGAGAGAGAGAGAGATGAGGGAGAGTGGTAGAGAGAGAGAGAGAGAGAGAGAGATGAGGGAGAGTGGTAGAGAGAGAGAGAGATGAGGGAGAGTGGTAGAGAGGGAGAGAGAGAGAGATGAGGAGAGAGTGGTAGAGAGAGAGAGAGAGGAGAGAGAGGGAGAGTGGTAGAGAGAGAGAGAGAGAGAGAGAGATGAGGGAGAGTGGAGAGAGAGAGAGAGAGAGAGAGAGAGAGAGAGAGAGAGAGAGAGGAGAGAGAGAGAGAGAGAGAGAGAGAGAGAGAGAGAGAGAGAGATGAGGGAGAGTGGTAGAGATGAGGAGAGTGAGTAGAGAGAGAGAGAGAGAGAGAGAGAGAGAGAGAGAGAGAGAGAGAGAGAGAGAGAGAGAGAGAGAGAGAGAGAGAGAGAGAGATGAGGGAGAGTAGAGAGAGAGATGAAACACTTGTACTTCAGGTTGTAGATCAGGTTGTAGATCAGGTTGTAGATCAGTCTCCAACACCATGGTCTGGTGTCTCAACCCCTCCAGAAACACAGGTCCACATCCCACATGGTACCCTATCCCCTTGATGATCTGGTCAAAGACAGTACACTATCTAGGGACTACGGTGCCATTTGGGACATGCCCAGAGCCTGCAGCGTCTTGCCAAGCTGATCCATGCTTTACGGCCCGAGTGCCAACACAGAGCTTTTTAATGGAGCTGACATTCATGCAACATGTGGTTCACTAGTTCCATAGCAGACACAGGAAGCCTACAGTACTTAAACCCGAACCACACACTCCACATGCTGTCCTCTGATCTACTGTAATACTGTGGACAAGTACAGGGTTAAACCCTAACCACACACTCCACATGCTGTCCTCTGACCTACTACTGTAATACTGTGGACTAGGACAGGGTTAAACCCTAACCACACACTCCACATGCTGTCCTCTGATCTACTACTGTAATACTGTGGACTAGGACAGGGTTAAACCCTAACCACACACTCCACATGCTGTCCTCTGATCTACTACTGTAATACTGTGGACTAGGACAGGGTTAAACCCTAACCACACACTCCACATGCTATCCTCTGATCTACTGTAATACTGTGGACTAGGACAGGGTTAAACCCTAACCACACACTCCACATGCTGTCCTCTGATCTACTACTGTAATACTGTGGACTAGGACAGGGTTAAACCCTAATTCTCTCCTGGGGCCACTAGGTGCACCTTTTGGCCCTAACACTACATAGCTGATTCAAAGCTTGAGTTGGTTATGTGAATCAGTTGTGTAGTGATTGGGGCAAAACACACAACACGCAGGGGGACCCAGGACCAAGGTTGGGAAACCGTGGAGTAGAGTACATAACACCTGATCTGATTGGGTCTGAAGCTGCCTCCACTGTTCTGTCTGAGGGATCTGATTGGGTCTGAAGCTGCCTCCTCTGTTCTGTCTGAGGGATCTGATTGGGTCTGAAGCTGCCTCCTCTGTTCTATCCAAGGGATCTGATTGGGTCTGAAGCTGCCTCCTCTGTTCTGTCCGAGGGATCTGATTGGGTCTGAAGCTGCCTCCTCTGTTCTGTCCGAGGGATCTGATTGGGTCTGAAGCTGCCTCCTCTGTTCTATCCAAGGGATCTGATTGGGTCTGAAGCTGCCTCCTCTGTTCTATCCGAGGGATCTGATTGGGTCTGAAGCTGCCTCCTCTGTTCTATCCGAGGGATCTGATTGGGTCTGAAGCTGCCTCCTCTGTTCTATCCGAGGGATCTGATTGGGTCTGAAGCTGCCTCCTCTGTTCTATCCGAGGGATCTGATTGGGTCTGAAGCTGCATGTGTTAGTTTATCATCCTGTCTGTCTGGGTGTGTATGTAATGTGTCTGTCTGGGTGTGTATGTAATGAGTCTGTCTGGGTGTGTATGTAATGAGTCTGTCTGGGTGTGTATGTAATGTGTCTGTCTGGGTGTGTATGTAATGTGTCTGTCTGGGTGTGTATGTAATGAGTCTGTCTGGGTGTGTATGTAATGAGTCT
>NC_060195.1:1050000-1052500 GCF_021184085.1 Oncorhynchus gorbuscha | reverse complement strand
AGCAGAAACCCGGACTTCACCAAAGAAATCGGTAATACAGACATTGTCATCCTGCAAGAAACCTGGTATAGAGGAGATGGACCCACTGGTTGTCCTCTAGGTTACAGAGAGCTGGTAGTCCCATCCACCAAACTACCAGGTGTGAAACAGGGAAGGGACTCAGGGGGTATGCTAATCTGGTATAGAGCAGACCTAACTCACTCCATTAAATTCATCGAAACAGGAACATTTTACATTTGGCTAGAAATTCAAAAGGAAATGATCTTAACAGAGAAAAATGTCCTCCTGTGTGCTACCTATATCCCCCCACTAGAATCCCCATACTTTAATGAAGACAGCTTCTCCATCCTGGAGGGGAAATCAATCATTTCCAGGCCCAGGGACATGTACTAGTCTGTGGCAAACCTAAATGCCAGAACTGGACAAGAACCTGACACCCTCAGCACACAGGGGGACAAACACCTACCTGGAGGCGACAGCATTCCCTCCCTCATATGCCCCCCTAGGCACAACTATGACAACATAACCAACAAAAACGGGTCACAACTCCTGCAGCTCTGTCGCACGCTGGGTATATACATAGTCAATGGCTTCGAGGGGACTCCTATGGTAGGTACACCTATAGCTCATCTCTTGGCAGTAGTACTGTAGACTACTTTATCACTGACCTCAACCCAGAGTCTCTCAGAGCGTTCACAGTCAGCCCACTGACACCCCTATCAGACCACAGCAAAATCACAGTCTACTTAAACAGAGCAATACTCAATCATGAGGCATCAAAGCCAAAGGAACTGAGTAACATTAAGAAATGCTGTAGATGGAAGGAATGCAGTTTGGAAACCTACCAAAAAACAATTAGGCAACAACAAATTCAATCCCTTTTAGACAATTTCCTGGGTAAAACGTTCCACTGTAATAGTGAAGGTGTAAACCTGGCAGTAGAAAATCTTAACAGTATATTTGACCTCTCAGCTTCCCTATCAAATCTAAAAATCTCAAATAGAAAACCGAAGAAAATTAACAATAATGACAAATGGTTTGATGAAGAATGCAAAAATCTAAGAAAGAAATTGAGAAACCTGTCCAACCAAAAACATAGAGACCCGGAAAACCTGAGTCTACGCCTTCACTATGGTGAATCACTAAAACAACACAGAAATACACTACGGAAAAAGAAGGAACAGCATGTCAGAAATCAGCTCAATGCAATTGAAGAATCCATAGACTCTAAACACTTCTGGGAAAATTGGAAAACACTAAACAAACAACAACACAAAGAATTATCTATCCAAAATGGAGATGTATGGGTAAACCACTTCTCCAATCTTTTTGGTTCTATAACAAAGAACAAAGAGCAAAAACATATACATGATCAAATACAGATCTTAGAATCAACTATTAAAGACCAGAACCCACTGGATTCTCCAATTACATTGAATGAGTTACAGGACAAAATAAAAACCCTCCAACCCAAAAAGGCCTGTGGTGTTGATGGTATCCTCAATGAAATGATCAAATATACAGACAACAAATTCCAATTGGCTATACTAAAACTCTTTAACATCATCCTTAGCTCTGGCATCTTCCCCAATATTTGGAACCAAGGACTGATCACCCCAATCCACAAAAGTGGAGACAAATTTTACCCCAATAACTACCGTGGAATATGTGTCAACAGTAACCTTGGGAAAATCCTCTGCATTATTATTAACAGCAGACTCGTACATTTCCTCAATGAAAACAATGTACTGAGCAAATGTCAAATTGGCTTTTTACCAAATTACCGTACAACAGACCATGTATTCACCCTGCACACCCTAATTGACAACCAAACAAACCAAAAGCCATCGACTCAATCTGGCATGAGGGTCTGCTATACAAACTGATGGAAAGTGGTGTTGGGGGTAAAACATACGACATTATAAAATCCATGTACACAAACAACAAGTGTGAGATTAAAATTGGCAAAAAACACACATTTCTTCACACAGGGTCGTGGGGTTAGACAGGGATGCAGCTTAAGCCCCACCCTCTTCAACATATATATCAACGAATTGGCGCGGGCACTAGAAAAGTCTGCAGCACCCGGCCTCCCCCTACTAGAATCCGAAGTCAAATGTCTGCTGTTGATCTGGTGCTTCTGTCACCAACCAAGGAGGGCCTACAGCAGCACCTAGATCTTATGCACAGATTCTGTCAGACCTGGGCCCTGACAGTAAATCTCAGTAAGACCAAAATAATGGTGTTCCAAAAAAGGTCCAGTCACCAGGACCACAAATTCAAATTCCATCTAGACACTGTTGCCCTAGAGCACACAAAAAAACTATACATACCTTGGCCTAAACATCAGCGCCACAGGTAACTTCCACAAAGCTGTGAACGATCTGAGAGACAAGGCAAGAAGGGCATTCTATGCCATCAAAAGAAACATAAATTTCAACATACCAATTAGGATTTGGCTAAAAATACTTGAATCAGTCATAGAGCCCATTGCCCTTTA
>NC_060195.1:895000-1045000 GCF_021184085.1 Oncorhynchus gorbuscha | reverse complement strand
ACTCCTGGGACTCCACTGTGTGTTACTGGGACTCCACCGTGTGTTACTGGGACTCCTGGGACTCCACTGTGTGTTACTGGGACTCCACTGTGTGTTACTGGGACTCCACCATGTGTTACTGGGACTCCTGGGACTCCACTGTGTGTTACTGGGACTCCACCATGTGTTACTGGGACTCCTGGGACTCCACCGTGTGTTACTGGGACTCCTGGGACTCCACTGTGTGTTACTGGGACTCCACTGTGTATTACTGGGACTCCACTGTGTGTTACTGGGACTCCACCGTGTGTTACTGGGACTCCACCGTGTGTTACTGGGACTCCACCGTGTGTTACTGGGACTCCTGGGACTCCACCGTGTGTTACTGGAACTCCTGGGACTCCACCGTGTGTTACTGGGACTCCACTGTGTGTTACTGGGACTCCACCGTGTGTTACTGGGACTCCACTGTGTGTTACTGGGACTCCACTGTGTGTTACTGGGACTCCACCATGTATTACTGGGAATCCACTGTGTGTTACTGGGACTCCACCGTGTGTTACTGGGACTCCACTGTGTGTTACTGGGACTCCACTGTGTGTTACTGGGACTCCACTGTGTGTTACTGGGACTCCACCGTGTGTTACTGGGACTCCACTGTGTGTTACTGGGACTCCACCATGTGTTACTGGGACTCCACCATGTCTGGGACTCCACCACTGGGACTCCACCGTGTGTTACTGGGACTCCACCGTGTGTTACTGGGACTCCACCATGTATTACTGGGACTCCACTGTGTGTTACTGGGACTCCACCATGTCTTACTGGGACTCCACCGTGTGTTACTGGGACTCCACCGTGTGTTACTGGGACTCCACTGTGTGTTACTGGGACTCCACCGTGTGTTACTGGGACTCCTGGGACTCCACTGTGTGTTACTGGGACTCCTGGGACTCCACTGTGTGTTACTGGGACTCCACCGTGTGTTACTGGGACTCCTGGGACTCCACTGTGTGTTACTGGGACTCCACCGTGTGTTACTGGGACTCCACTGTGTGTTACTGGGACTCCACCGTGTGTTACTGGGACTCCACCGTGTGTTACTGGGACTCCTGGGACTCCACTGTGTGTTACTGGGACTCCTGGGACTCCACTGTGTGTTACTGGGACTCCTGGGACTCCACCGTGTGTTACTGGGACTCCTGGGACTCCACTGTGTGTTACTGGGACTCCTTGCAATAATCTGAGACCGCGCTCAGAAATATAATAAAATTAGCCGCCATTTTGGAGTATATAAACCACAAATTACCTGATAAATATTCTCTTACCTTTGATGATCTTCATCAGAATGCACTCCCAGGAATCCCAGGTCCACAATAAATGCTTGATTTGTTCGATAATGTCCGTTATTTATGTCTAATTAGCTACTTTTGTTAGCGCGTTTGGTACACCTATCCAAACGCTCGTGCTGGTCGACCATATTGTCGGGCAGAAGATTCCTGAACTCCTAATCAAATGGCTACCCAGACTATTTGCGTTGCCCCCCCCTTTCACACTGCTGCTACTCTGTTATCATTTATGCATAGTCACTTTAACTCTACCTACATGTACTTATTACCTCGACTCACCGATGCCCCTCCACATTGACTCTGTACTGTAATACCCTGTATATAGCCTCCACATTGACTCTGTACCAGTACCCCCTGTATATACCCTCCACATTGACTCTGTACTGGTACCCCCTGTATATAGTCTCCACATTGACTCTGTACTGGTACCCCCTGTATATAGTCTCCACATTGACTCTGTACCGTAATACCCTGTATATAGTCTCCACATTGACTCTGTACTGGTACCTCCCTGTATATAGCCTCCACATTGACTCTGTACTGGTACCTCCCTGTATATAGTCTCCACATTGACTCTGTACTGGTACCCCCTGTATATAGTCTCCACATTGACTCTGTACTGGTACCCCCTGTATATAGTCTCCACATTGACTCTGTACCGTAATACCCTGTATATAGTCTCCACATTGACTCTGTACTGGTACCTCCCTGTATATAGTCTCCACATTGACTCTGTACTGGTACCCCCTGTATAGTCTCCACATTGACTCTGTACCGTAATACCCTGTATATAGTCTCCACATTGACTCTGTACTGGTACCTCCCTGTATATAGCCTCCACATTGACTCTGTACTGGTACCTCCCTGTATATAGCCTCCACATTGACTCTGTACTGGTACCCCCTGTATATAGTCTCCACATTGACTCTGTACTGGTACCTCCCTGTATATAGTCTCCACATTGACTCTGTACTGGTACCCCCTGTATATAGTCTCCACATTGACTCTGTACTGGTACCCCCTGTATATAGCCTCCACTTTGACTCTGTACTGGTACCCCCTGTATATAGCCTCCACATTGACTCTGTACTGGTACCCCCTGTATATAGTCTCCACATTGACTCTGTACTGGTACCTCCCTGTATATAGTCTCCACATCGACTCTGTACTGGTACCCCCTGTATATAGTCTCCACATTGACTCTGTACTGGTACCCCCTGTATATAGTCTCCACATTGACTCTGTACTGGTACCTCCCTGTATATAGCCTCCACATTGACTCTGTACTGGTACCCCCTGTATATAGTCTCCACATTGACTCTGTACTGGTACCCCCTGTATATAGTCTCCACATTGACTCTGTACTGGTACCCCCTGTATATAGCCTCCACATTGACTCTGTACTGGTACCCCCTGTATATAGCCTCCACATTGACTCTGTACTGGTACCCATTACATTTACATTTAAGTCATTTAGCAGACGCTCTTATCCAGAGCGACTTACAAATTGGTGCATTCACCTTATGACATCCAGTGGAACAGTCACTTTACAATAGTGCATCTAAATCTTAAAGGGGGGGGTGAGAGGGATTACTTATCCTATCCTAGGTATTCCTTAAAGAGGTGGGGTTTCAGGTGTCTCCGGAAGGTGGTGATTGACTCCGCTGTCCTGGCGTCGTGAGGGAGTTTGTTCCACCATTGGGGGGCCAGCGCAGCGAACAGTTTTGACTGGGCTGAGCGGGAGCTGTACTTCCTCAGTGGTAGGGAGGCGAGCAGGCCAGAGGTGGATGAACGCAGTGCCCTTGTTTGGGTGTAGGGCCTGATCAGAGCCTGGAGGTACTGAGGTGCCGTACCCCCTGTATATAGTCTCCACATTGACTCTGTACCGGTACCCCCTGTATATAGTCTCCACATTGACTCTGTACTGGTACCCCCTGTATATAGCCTCCACATTGACTCTGTACTGGTACCCCCTGTATATAGCCTCCACATTGACTCTGTACTGGTACCCCCTGTATATAGCCTCCACATTGACTCTGTACTGGTACCCCCTGTATATAGTCTCCACATTGACTCTGTACCGGTACCCCCTGTATATAGCCTCCACATTGACTCTGTACTGGTACCCCCTGTATATAGCCTCCACATTGACTCTGTACTGGTACCTCCCTGTATATAGTCTCCACATTGACTCTGTACTGGTACCTCCCTGTATATAGCCTCCACATTGACTCTGTACTGGTACCTCCCTGTATATAGCCTCCACATTGACTCTGTACTGGTACCCCCTGTATATAGTCTCCACATTGACTCTGTACTGGTACCCCCTGTATATAGTCTCCACATTGACTCTGTACTGGTACCCCCTGTATATAGCCTCCACATTGACTCTGTACTGGTACCTCCCTGTATATAGCCCCCACATTGACTCTGTACTGGTACCCCCTGTATATAGTCTCCACATTGACTCTGTACTGGTACCCCCTGTATATAGTCTCCACATTGACTCTGTACTGGTACCTCCCTGTATATAGTCTCCACATTGACTCTGTACTGGTACCCCCTGTATATAGTCTCCACATTGACTCTGTACTGGTACCCCCTGTATATAGTCTCCACATTGACTCTGTACTGGTACCCCCTGTATATAGTCTCCACATTGACTCTGTACTGGTACCTCCCTGTATATAGTCTCCACATTGACTCTGTACTGGTACCCCCTGTATATAGTCTCCACATTGACTCTGTACTGGTACCCCCTGTATATAGCCTCCACATTGACTCTGTACCGGTACCCCCTGTATATAGCCTCCACATTGACTCTGTACTGGTACCCCCTTTATATAGACTCCACATTGACTCTGTACCGGTACCCCCTGTATATAGTCTCCACATTGACTCTGTACCGGTACCCCCTGTATATAGTCTCCACATTGACTCTGTACTGGTACCCCCTGTATATAGTCTCCACATTGACTCTGTACTGGTACCTCCCTGTATATAGTCTCGACATTGACTCTGTACTGGTACCCCCTGTATATAGCTTCCACATTGACTCTGTACTGGTACCTCCCTGTATATAGCCTCCACATTGACTCTGTACTGGTACCCCCTGTATATAGTCTCCACATTGACTCTGTACTGGTACCCCCTGTATATAGTCTCCACATTGACTCTGTACTGGTACCCCCTGTATATAGCCTCCACATTGACTCTGTACTGGTACCTCCCTGTATATAGTCTCCACATTGACTCTGTACTGGTACCCCCTGTATATAGCCTCCACATTGACTCTGTACTGGTACCTCCCTGTATATAGCCTCCACATTGACTCTGTACTGGTACCTCCCTGTATATAGTCTCCACATTGACTCTGTACTGGTACCTCCCTGTATATAGTCTCCACATTGACTCTGTACTGGTACCCCCTGTATATAGCCTCCACATTGACTCTGTACCGGTACCCCCTGTATATAGCCTCCACATTGACTCTGTACTGGTACCTCCCTGTATATAGTCTCCACATTGACTCTGTACTGGTACCCCCTGTATATAGTCTCCACATTGACTCTGTACTGGTACCTCCCTGTATATAGTCTCCACATTGACTCTGTACTGGTACCCCCTGTATATAGTCTCCACATTGACTCTGTACTGGTACCTCCCTGTATATAGTCTCCACATTGACTCTGTACTGGTACCTCCCTGTATATAGTCTCCCTGTCGTTATTTTACTGCCGCTCTTTAATTACTTGTTACTTTTATTTCTTATTCCTATCCGTATTTGTTTTTAAACTGCATTGTTGGTTAGGGCCTGTAAGTCAGTGTAAGTGTTTCACTGTAAGTTCTACACCTGTGGTATTCTGAGAAACAGAGAGTTCTGTGTCCAGTGAGGTTCACAGTCACACATCTGTAGGTTCCATCCATCACCACTCCTCCTCCTCAAAGAAATAACATTTTTTAAACTCTCCTGATGGACGTGTGATTGTGGAGTGTGTGAAGCACGGTGCAGGGCTGGTCAGGGTTCGCCTGATTGGAGAATGAGTCCTCTGGGTCCTCTATTGCTCAGCCTGACAGAGAGAGACAGTGCCCTTGTCCTTGAAAACATCAGCCAACACTGACAAGCTGCTAGAAGTCACGGAGTGGACTTATCACACACGCATTCTCTCTCTCTCTCTCTCTCTCTCTCTCTCTCTCTCTCTCTCTCTCTCTCTCTCTCTCTCTCTCTCTCTCTCTCTCTCTCTCTCTCTCTCTCTCTCTCTCTCTCTCTCTCTCTCTCTCTCTCTCTCTCTCTCTCTCTCTCTCTCTCTCTCTCTCTCTCTCTCTCTCGCTCTCTCACACACACACACACACACACACACACACACCCCCACACACACACACGTGGGTGTAAATGCACCCAATTGTCTTGAGTAAAAGAAAAGTTACCTTAATAGAAAATTACTCAAGTAAAATTGAAAGTCTCCCAGTTTTCTTTAGGAATGTAGTGAAGTAAAAGTAAAAGTAGTCAAAATATAAATAGTAAAGTACAAATAACCCCCCAATATAAATATATATATAAATAGTAAAGTACAGTACAAATAGCCCCCAATATAAATATATATATAAATAGTAAAGTACAAATAGCCCCCAAAATGACCTATTTTTACTTAAATAAAGTATTCTGAACAAAAATATGAATATAATATAATACAAAAATATGAATATAATATAATATAAAAATATGAATATAATATAATATAAAAATATAAATATAATATAATATAAAAATATGAATATAATATAATACAAAAATATGAATATAATATAATATAAAAATATAAATATAATATAATATAAATATATAAATATAATATAATATAAATATATAAATGCAACATGAAACAAGTTACAGTTCATACTTTCTAAGGAATTTGTATTATTTTTATTATTATTATTATTATTTATTTATCTATGGATTTCACATGACTGGGAATATAAATATGCATCTGTTGGTCACAGATACCTTTAAAAAAGGGTGGATGGTTGGCACGACAATGGGCCTCAGGATCTCCTCACGGTATCTCTGTGCATTCAAATTGCCATCGATAAAATACATGCACACGTGTGTTTCATTGTCCGTAGCTCATGCCTACCCAAATCTCTAAAACAACATTTTAGGCAGCTCATGGAAGAGAAATTAAAGTTCAATTATCAGGTAACAGCTCTGGTGGACATTCCTGCAGTCAACATGCCAATTGCACGCTCCCTCAAAACATGAACCATCGGTGGCATTGTGTTGTGTGAAAAAGCTGCACATTTTAGAGTGGCCTTTTATTGTCCTCAGCACAAGGTGCACCTGTGTAATGATCATGCTGTTTAATCAGCTTCTTGATATGCCACACGTGTGAGGGAGATGGATTATTTTGGCAAAGAAGAAATGCTCACCAACAGGGATGTAAACAACATTTTAGAGAAATAAGATTTTTGTGTGTACCTTGTTTCTTGGTAATGTGGGATATTTTTAAAACTTTTCTAGGATGTTTGATTGTTTTCATTGCTTTACTGGGAAGCTCAGCAGAAGTAGACATGCTCATGTTATTTATGTTAGTGCAGGGTGAGCTACACACAGTGGACTTCCTACTCGGGTAAACCGTCTCAGTTCTAACAGTATACATTTAGTCCGTAGGCACAGGAGGGAGATAAATTAGGTTACTTACATTGGGACTGTAGCATTACAACAACTCAACAACCAAACGGTAGGGATTATCTGAGCTGGGTTTGGGTCATTGATAAGTCATTGTTTCAATGCAACCAAACGGTAGGGATTATCTGAGCTGGGTTTGGGTCATTGATAAGTCATTGTTTCAATGCAGCCTTGAAATGCGTGGACAGAGTCCAGGAGCCAAGATTATTTGTAAGGACTCTGTCAGAGTCGATGAGTAGGGGTATGAGGTAATTGAGGTGGATAGATAGAGTAGTAGTAGATACATATAACTAACTAGGAATAAATTGGCAGATAGTAAACAGTAGGAGCAGCGTATGTGATGAGTCAAATAGTCAGTGCAAAAAGGGTCCATGCAGATAGTCCGGATAGCTATTGGTTAACTATTTAACTAACTAGCAATCTTATGGCTTGAAGGTAGAAGCTCTTCAGGGTTCTGTTGGACCTAGACTTGGTGCTCCGGTACCGCTTGCCGTGCAGAAGCAGAGAGAACAGTCTATGACTAAGGTGGCTGGAGTCTTTGACAATTTTTAGGGCCTTCCTCTGACACCGCCTGGTATAGAGGTCCTGGATGGCAGGGAGCTTAGCCCCGTATGCACTACCCTCTGTAGCACTTTGTGGTCAGATGCCAAGCAGTTGCCATACCAAGCGGCGATGCAGCCAGTCAAGATGCTCTCGTTGGTGCAGCTGTAGAACTGTAGCTTCCTGTTGGCGTGTATGGACTATGTCCTTAGTGATGTGGAAACAGAGGAAGTTGAAGCTCCACTAGAGCTGGTGGATGGGGGGGTGTTCGGCCCTGTTGATGTGAATGGGGGTGTTCGGCCCTGTTGATGTGAATGGGGGGTGTTCGGCCCTGTTGATGTGAATGGGGGGGGGGGGGGTGTTCGGCCCTGTTAATGTGAATGGGGGTGTTCTGCCCTGTTGATGTGAATGGGGGGGGGGGGTGTTCGGCCCTGTTAATGTGATTGGGGGGGTGTTCGGCCCTGTTAATGTGAATGGGGGGTGTTCGGCCCTGTCGATGTGGATGGGGGTGTTCGGCCCTGTTAATGTGAATGGGGGTGTTCGGCCCTGTTAATTGTGAATGGGGGGGTGTTCGGCCCTGTCGATGTGGATGGGGGTGTTGGGCCCTGTCAATGTGGATGGGGGTGTTGGGCCCTGTCGATGTGGATGGGGGTGTTGGGCCCTGTCGATGTGGATGGGGGTGTTGGGCCCTGTCAATGTGGATGGGGGTGTTGGGCCCTGTCGATGTGGATGGGGGTGTTGGGCCATGTCGATGTGGATGGGGGTGTTGGGCCCTGTTAATGTAGATGGGGGTGTTGGGCCCTGTCGATGTGGATGGGGGGTGTTGGGCCCTGTCGATGTGGATGGGGGGTGTTGGGCCCTGTCGATGTGGATGGGGGGTGTTGGGCCCTGTCGATGTGGATGGGGGGTGTTGGGCCCTGTCGATGTGGATGGGGGGTGTTGGGCCCTGTCGATGTGGATGGGGGGTGTTGGGCAAAACAATTGTCAGTAGATCAGCTTTATTATTGCAGTTAGATTGTAGCTTACATCAATGTAATTGTCTGCATCATTTCCAATCAATCCTACCACAGTAGTGTCGTTTGCAAACTTGATGATGTTCAGGGTCAGCGCGGCGGATGTGTTGCTGCCTTGATTAGTGTTACAGATGGTGTGATTAGGTGTTAAAGAAGAGACAAACATGACATGTCTACTGTGCCACGGGTGTGTGTGTGTGTGTGTGTGTGTGTGTGTGTGTGTGTGTGTGTGTGTGTGTGTGTGTGTGTGTGTGTGTGTGTGTGTGTGTGTGTGTGTGTGTGTGTGTGTGTGTGTGTGTGTGTGTGTGTGTGTGTGTGTGTGTGTGTGTGTGTGTTTGGCCTGCTGTTCGACGCTATTTCTCCCAATCCCAACTGTCTTCCTCTGTCCTCCAACCACCCACTCCTCTCCTCCACCACCTGAAGAGCTGTCTTCTCTCACCCTCAGCTCTCCTGTCCTCTCATCTCATCTCGCTCTCTCCTTCTCCTCCCCCTCTCCTGTACTCTCTTGTCCTCCTCTCCTCTTCTCTTCTCTTCTCTTCTCTCCTCTTCCTCCCCCTCTCATCTCCTTTCCTCCTCTCCTCTCCTCTTTTCTACTGTCCTGTCCTGTCCCTCCCTCTATACATCTCGTGTTTGAACCGTTGAATTGCGACTCTACTTTGTCTCTGTACTGAGGCTTAGCTTGTTTGATTGCCCTGCGGAGGGAATAGCTACACTGTTTGTATTCGGCTACACTGTTTGTATTCGGTCATGTTTCCGGTCGCCTTGCAGTGGTTTGTGCTTTCAGTTTTGCACGAATGCTGCCATCAATCCACAGTTTCTGGTTGGGGAAGGTTTTAATAGTCGCTGTGGGTACAACATTACATTTACATTTACATTTAAGTCATTTAGCAGACGCTCTTATCCAGAGCGACTTACAAATTGGTGCATTCACCTTATGACATCCAGTGGAACAGTCACTTTACAATAGTGCATCTAAAACTTAAGGGGGGGTGAGAGGGATTACTTATCCTATCCTAGGTATTCCTTAAAGAGGTGGGGTTTCAGGTGTCTCCGGAAGGTGGTGATTGACTCCGCTGTCCTGGCGTCGTGAGGGAGTTTGTTCCACCATTGGGGGCCAGGGCAGCGAACAGTTTTGACTGGGCTGAGCGGGAGCTGTACTTCCTCAGTGGTAGGGAGGCGAGCAGGCCAGAGGTGGATGAACGCAGTGCCCTTGTTTGGGTGTAGGGCCTGATCAGAGCCTGGAGGTACTGAGGTGCCGTTCCCCTCACAGCTCCGTAGGCAAGCACCATGGTCTTGTAGCGGATGCGAGCTTCAACTGGAAGCCAGTGGAGAGAACGGAGGAGCGGGGTGACGTGAGAGAACTTGGGAAGGTTGAACACCAGACGGGCTGCGGCGTTCTGGATGAGTTGAAGGGTTTAATGGCACAGGCAGGGAGCCCAGCCAACAGCGAGTTGCAGTAATCCAGACGGGAGATGACAAGTGCCTGGATTAGGACCTGCGCCGCTTCCTGTGTGAGGCAGGGTCGTACTATTGTTGTAGAGCATGAACCTACAGGAACGGGCCACCGCCTTGATGTTGGTTGAGAACGACAGGGTGTTGTCCAGGATCACGCCAAGGTTCTTGGCGCTCTGGGAGGAAGACACAATGGAGTTGTCAACCGTGATGGCGAGATCATGGAACGGGCAGTCCTTCCCCGGGAGGAAGAGCAGCTCCGTCTTGCCGAGGTTCAACTTGAGGTGGTGATCCGTCATCCACACTGATATGTCTGCCAGACATGCAGAGATGCGATTCGCCACCTGGTCATCAGAAGGGGGAAAGGAGAAGATTAATTGTGTGTCGTCTACATAGCAATGATAAGAGAGACCATGTGAGGTTATGACAGAGCCAAGTGACTTGGTGTATAGCGAGAATAGGACAGGGCCAAGAACAGAGCCCTGGGGACACCAGTGGTGAGAGCGCGTGGTGAGGAGACAGATTCTCGCCACGCCACCTGGTAGGAGCGACCTGTCAGGTAGGACGCAATCCAAGCGTGGGCCGCGCCGGAGATGCCCAACTCGGAGAGGGTGGAGAGGAGGATCTGATGGTTCACAGTATCGAAGGCAGCCGATAGATCTAGAAGGATGAGAGCAGAGGAGAGAGAGTTAGCTTTAGCAGTGCGGAGCGCCTCCGTGATACAGAGGAGAGCAGTCTCAGTTGAATGACTAGTCTTGAAACCTGACTGATTTGGATCAAGGTCATTCAGAGAGAGATAGCGGGAGAGCTGGCCAAGGACGGCACGTTCAAGAGTTTTGGAGAGAAAAGAAAGAAGGGATACTGGTCTGTAATTGTTGACATCGGAGGGATCGAGTGTAGGTTTTTTCAGAAGGGGTGCAACTCTCGCTCTCTTGAAGACGGAAGGGACGTAGCCAGCGGTCAGGGATGAGTTGATGAGCGAGGTGAGGTAAGGGAGAAGGTCTCCGGAAATGGTCTGGAGAAGAGAGGAGGGGATAGGGTCAAGCGGGCAGGTTGTTGGGCGGCCGGCCGTCACAAGATGCGAGATTTCATCTGGAGAGAGAGGGGAGAAAGAGGTCAGAGCACAGGGTAGGGCAGTGTGAGCAGAACCAGCGGTGTCGTTTGACTTAGCAAACGAGGATCGGATGTCGTCGACCTTCTTTTCAAAATGGTTGACGAAGTCATCTGCAGAGAGGGAGGAGGGGGGGAGGGGGAGGAGGATTCAGGAGGGAGGAGAAGGTGGCAAAGAGCTTCCTAGGGTTAGAGGCAGATGCTTGGAATTTAGCGTGGTAGAAAGTGGCTTTAGCAGCAGAGACAGAGGAGGAAAATGTAGAGAGGAGGGAGTGAAAGGATGCCAGGTCCGCAGGGAGGCGAGTTTTCCTCCATTTCCGCTCGGCTGCCCGGAGCCCTGTTCTGTGAGCTCGCAATGAGTCATCGAGCCACGGAGCGGGAGGGGAGGACCGAGCCGGCCTGGAGGATAGGGGACATAGAGAGTCAAGGGATGCAGAGAGGGAGGAGAGGAGGGTTGAGGAGGCAGAATCAGGAGATAGGTGGGAGAAGGTTTGAGCGGAGGGAAGAGATGATAGGATGGAAGAGGAGAGAGTAGCGGGGGAGAGAGAGCGAAGGTTGGGACGGCGCCACCATCCTGTAGGGGCAGTGTGGGAGGTGTTGGATGAGAGCGAGAGGGAAAAGGATACAAGGCAGTGGTCGGAGACTTGGAGGGGAGTTGCAATGAGGTTAGTGGAAGAACAGCATCTAGTAAAGATGAGGTCGAGCGTATTGCCTGCCTTGTGAGTAGGGGGGAAGGTGAGAGGGCGAGGTCAAAGAGGAGAGGAGTGGAAAGAAGGAGGCAGAGAGGAAAGAGTCAAAGGTAGACGTGGGGAGGTTAAAGTCGCCCAGAACTGTGAGAGGTGAGCCGTCCTCAGGAAAGGAGCTTATCAAGGCATCAAGCTCATTGATGAACTCTCCGAGGGAACCTGGAGGGCGATAAATGATAATGATGTTAAGCTTGAAAGGGCTAGTAACTGTGACAGCATGGAATTCAAAGGAGGCGATAGACAGATGGGTAAGGGGAGAAAGAGAGAATGACCACTTGGGAGAGATGAGGATCCTCCCGCTGACCAGACGCTCTCGGGGTGTGCGAGAACACGTGGGCGGACGAAGAGAGAGCAGTAGGAGTAGCAGTGTTGTCTGTGGTGATCCATGTTTCCGTCAGTGCCAAGAAGTCGAGGGACTGGAGGGAGGCATAGGCTGAGATGAACTCTGCCTTGTTGACCGCAGATTGGCAGTTCCAGAGGCTACCGGAGACCTGGAACTCCACGTGGGTCGTCTGGGACCACCAGAGTAGGGTGGCTGGCCACGCGGTGTGGAGCGTTTGTATGGTCTGTGCAGAGAGGAGAGAACAGGGATAAACAGACACATAGTTGACAGGCTACAGAAGAGGCTACGCTAATGCAAAGGAGATTGGAATGACAAGTGGACTACACGTCTCGAATGTTCAGAAAGTTAAGCTACGTAGCAAGAATCTTATTGACTAAAATGATTAAAATGATACAGTACTGCTGAAGTAGGCCAGCTGGCAGTGGGTGTGTTGTTGACACTACACTAATCAAGTCGTTCCGTTGAGTGTAATAGTTTCTGCAGTGTTGCTTTCGTGCTAGCAGTGTTGTTTACGTTACGTTGCGTTAAAAGAACGACAATAGCTGGCTAGCGAACCTAGAAAATCGCTCTAGACTACACAATTATCTTTGATACAAAGACGGCTATGTAGCTAGCTATGTAGCTAGCTACGATCAAACAAGTCAAACCGTTGTACTGTAATGAAACTAAAATGTGATACTACCTGTGAATGCGACCGGGTTGTTGAGTTCAATACAGAAGACGATGCACTTTCAATGCACTTTCTAATGAACTCACTGAATCAGCGTATTCATCAATGTTGTTGTCCGACGCTATCCGGAACATATCCCAGTCCACGTGATCAAAGCAATCTTCAGGCGTGGAATCGGATTGGTCGGACCACCGTTGAACAGACCTGAGCACGGGCATTTCCTGTTTTAGTTTTTGTCTATAGGCTGGGAGCAACAAAATGGAGTCGTGGTCAGATTTACTGAAAGGAGGGAGGGCTTTTATGCATCGAGGAAGTTTGCCAGTCCGAGTCGCGCATTCGATATGCTGAGAAAATTTAGGGAGCCTTCTTTTCAGATTAGCCTTGTTAAAATCCCCAGCTACAATATATGCAGCCTCAGGATATGTGGTTTCCAGTTTACATGGAGTCCAATGAAGTTCTTTCGGGGGCATCGAGGTATCTGCTTGAGGGGGATATACGCGACTGTAAAATTCTTGGTTATCTTCACGAACCCTGGCTAACGAGTTGAATCAGCAATACAAAATTTGGTTTCATTATTTATTTACTAAATACCTAAATAATCACACAGAATTACACATACACAGAATGGATCATACATTGATTACTAATTATGTCAAGAAGATGTTCCTGGTGGACGGAACCGATATGACGGTTGGTTACACAAAGATTGGGGGTTGGGTTGGAATGAAAGAGCGGGAAGACTGAGAAACAAAATGATTGAGTCTCTATCGGACCTTAATGAAGCTATGTTATTGTAAATACAGAAACTTATGCATTCGAAATAACCGCTTATTTGGAAAATGAAAATGTAATAAATATTTACTCTGAGCTCGATACTCTTACTGAGCTCTTACTCGATAGATTGGTCGTAGATGGAAGGCTGGGTTTCCCAGCAGAGATCTCCCTTGTCCTTTGAAGAATATGTGGTAGAACAGATATGTTGTAGTACCCTGTCTTTCTGAAGAGATTGTCAGTCCTTTTCTAGTTTACAGCTGCTGATAATTCGATGTCTGGGATGTATCACTTCTTTAGTGAATAAGAGTTCAAAGTTCATATCAAGTTGCCATGCCATAAGTTCATGCTATATTCTGGCTGGTATAGTCGAAATCCATCCTTCCAGCGTGTCGATCGTCACCTCCACATTGTAATTCGGCCTTTTAAACATATGGACATCAGTCCTCACGTCATCGGGAACACCAGGTTGACTTTCGTCATTGGGCTTTTGTAGTGGTGGAGAGAAGGGCGTGTTTCATAGTTTACAACCAATGTCTGTTCACATGGGCGGGGCCGCTGAGTGAGCATAGTTCACTTATGAAAACAATTATTTAATTTACAAGCTAAAATTACATTTAATCTTTTCACAAATAGTTTAATATTTAAACATTTCAATTGCACAACAATTCCATGTGAATCTGATAACTAGAATGTGTAGACTTTCATATTCATTAAGTATCAACACATATTTTCAACTGGATTACCGAAATATGGTTCCGTTTCCCACCTTTTGATGTTCCCCGACTCTCTATGTTAACAAAGGGCTTTCCAAGAGTCACTCTGTAGGGTAGAGAGAGGAAAGGGGGTAAGGTATTCATATTTATGGGGGTCATAAACCTCAGGGCATCTTCATGATAGTATGCAGGGACCAACAGCCTCTCTCTCTCCACTCGGTAGATATGAGTGAGTGAGTGAGTGAGTGAGTGAGTGAGTGAGTGAGTGAGTGAGTGAGTGAGTGAGTGAGTGAGTGAGTGAGTGAGTGAGTGAGTGAGTGAGTGAGTGAGTGAGTGAGTGAGTGAGTGAGTGAGTGAGTGAGGACCAACAGCCTCTCTCTCTCCACTAGGTAGATATGCAGGGACCAACAGCCTCTCTCTCTCCACAAGGTAGATATGCAGGGACCAACAGCCTCTCTCTCTCCACTAGGTAGATATGCAGGGACCAACAGCCTCTCTCTCTCTCTCCACTAGGTAGATATGCAGGGACCAACAGCCTCTCTCTCTCTCTGTCCAAGGCTTTATCAACTCACTGGACCACTCGTCAGAGTTTCCCTCACGTTTAGCGGATCAAGTACCCGGGATGGATAAGTGATATGAAAACAGTCACATTCAGACAATCATTTGTTTGCAAAGGACAACGAAGAGGGAAGGCATGAGAGTAGTCAGGGATGTCAGTCTCAGCCCCTGGAGAAAAGACAGCTACCTCATGGTTGTGTGGTCCAAGCCCCACCTCAGCCCCTGTGTGTTGGTTATGAGGGCCCTGGTCTAAAGTGGTGCACTATACATGGCCCTGGTCTAAAGTAGTGCACTATACATGGTCCTGGTCTAAAGTAGTGCACTATACAGGGCCCTGGTCTAAAGTAGTGCACTATACAGGGTCCTGGTCTAAAGTAGTGCACTATACAGGGCCCTGGTCTAAAGTGGTGCACTATACAGGGCCCTGGTCTAAAGTAGTGCACTATACAGGGCCCTGGTCTAAAGTAGTGCACTATACAGGGCCCTGGTCTAAAGTAGTGCACTATACAGGGCCCTGGTCTAAAGTGGTGCACTATACATGGCCCTGGTCTAAAGTAGTGCACTATACATGGCCCTGGTCTAAAGTAGTGCACTATACATGGCCCTGGTCTAAAGTAGTGCACTATACAGGGCCCTGGTCTAAAGTAGTGCACTATACAGGGCCCTGGTCTAAAGTAGTGCACTATACAGGGCCCTGGTCTAAAGTGGTGCACTATACAGGGCCCTGGTCTAAAGTAGTGCACTATACAGGGCCCTGGTCTAAAGTGGTGCACTATACAGGGCCCTGGTCTAAAGTGGTGCACTATACAGGGCCCTGGTCTAAAATGGTGCACTATACAGGGCCCTGGTCTAAAGTGGTGCACTATACAGGGCCCTGGTCTAAAGTGGTGCACTATACAGGGCCCTGGTCTAAAGTGGTGCACTATACAGGGCCCTGGTCTAAAATGGTGCACTATACAGGGCCCTGGTCTAAAGTGGTGCACTATACAGGGCCCTGGTCTAAAGTGGTGCACTATACAGGGCCCTGGTCTAAAGTGGTGCACTATACAGGGCCCTGGTCTAAAGTGGTGCACTATACAGGGCCCTGGTCTAAAGTGGTGCACTATACAGGGCCCTGGTCTAAAGTGGTGCACCATACAGGGCCCTGGTCTGTGGTGCACCATAAAGGGCCCTGGTCTAAAGTGGTGCACTATACAGGGCCCTGGTCTAAAGTGGTGCACTATACAGGGCCCTGGTCTAAAGTAGTGCACTATACAGGGCCCTGGTCTAAAGTGGTGCACTATACATGGCCCTGGTCTAAAGTGGTGCACTATACAGGGCCCCGGTATAAAGTGGTGCACTATACAGGGCCCTGGTCTAAAGTGGTGCACTATACAGGGCCCTGGTCTAAAGTGGTGCACTATAGGCCCAGACGGCATCCCCAGCCGCGCCCTCAGAGCATGCGCAGACCAGCTGGCCGGTGTGTTTACGGACATATTCAATCAATCCCTATACCAGTCTGCTGTTCCCACATGCTTCAAGAGGGCCACCATTGTTCCTGTTCCCAAGAAAGCTAAGGTAACTGAGCTAAACGACTACCGCCCAGTAGCACTCACTTCCATCATCATGAAGTGCTTTGAGAGACTAGTCAAGGACCATATCACCTCCACCCTACCTGACACCCTAGACCCACTCCAATTTGCTTACCGCCCAAATAGGTCCACAGACGATGCAATCTCAACCACACTGCACACTGCCCTAACCCACCTGGACAAGAGGAATACCTATGTGAGAATGCTGTTCATCGACTACAGCTCGGCATTCAACACCATAGTACCCTCCAAGCTCGTCATCAAGCTCGAGACCCTGGGTCTCGATCCCGCCCTGTGCAACTGGGTACTGGACTTCCTGACGGGCCGCCCCCAGGTGGTGAGGGTAGGCAACAACATCTCCTCCCCGCTGATCCTCAACACGGGGGCCCCACAAGGGTGCGTTCTGAGCCCTCTCCTGTACTCCCTGTTCACCCACGACTGCGTGGCCACGCACGCCTCCAACTCAATCATCAAGTTTGCGGACGACACAACAGTGGTAGGCTTGATTACCAACAATGACGATACGGCCTACAGGGAGGAGGTGAGGGCCCTCGGAGTGTGGTGTCAGGAAAATAACCTCACACTCAACGTCAACAAAACTAAGGAGATGATTGTGGACTTCAGGAAACAGCAGAGGGAACACCCCCCTATCCACATCGATGAAACAGTAGTGGAGAGGGTAGCTAGTTTTAAGTTCCTCGGCATACACATCACAGACAAACTGAATTGGTCCACTCACACTGACAGCGTCGTGAAGAAGGCGCAGCAGCGCCTATTCAACCTCAGGAGGCTGAAGAAATTCGGCCTGTCACCAAAAGCACTCACAAACTTCTACAGATGCACAATCGAGAGCATCCTGGCGGGCTGTATCACCGCCTGGTACGGCAACTGCTCCGCCCTCAACCGTAAGGCTCTCCAGAGGGTAGTGAGGACTGCACAACGCATCACCGGGGGCAAACTACCTGCCCTCCAGGACACCTACACCACCCGTTGTTACAGGAAGGCCATAAAGATCATCAAGGACATCAACCACCCGAGCCACTGCCTGTTTACCCCGCTATCATCCAGAAGGCGAGGTCAGTACAGGTGCATCAAAGCTGGGACCGAGAGACTGAAAAACAGCTTCTATCTCAAGGCCATCAGACTGTTAAACAGCCACCACTAACATTGAGTGGCTGCTGCCAAAACACTGTCATTGACACTGACCCAACTCCAGCCATTTTAAAAATGGGAATTGATGGGAAATGATGTAAATATATCACTAGCCACTTTAAACAATGCTACCTTATATAATGTTACTTACCCTACATTATTCATCTCATATGCATATGTATATACTGTACTCTACATCATCGACTGCATCCTTATGTAACACATGTATCACTAGCCACTTTAACTATGCCACTTTGTTTACTTTGCCTACACACTCATCTCATATGTATATACTGTACTCGATACCATCTACTGTATGCTGCTCTGTACCATCACTCATTCATATATCCTAATGTACATATTCCTTATCCCCTTACACTGTGTATAAGACAGTAGTTTTGGAATTGTTAGTTAGATTACTTGTTGGTTATCACTGCATTGTCGGAACTAGAAGCACAAGCATTTCGCTACACTCGCATTAACATCTGCTAACCATGTGTATGTGACAAATAAAATTTGATTTGATTTGATACAGGGCCCTGGTCTAAAGTGGTGCACTATACAGGGCCCTGGTCTAAAGTGGTGCACTATAGGGGATATAGGAGGGTCGGGGTTAAGGGTTCCACTTGGGACACACACAAACATTTCTATCTGAAAACAGAGAGAGAAAACTTTGCGGCTCCAACTTATTTCACATAAATAAAAGATCCTCATGACAACCCCGTAACAGCCATGATCAAACGGACTGTCTCTCTAGCTCCCACACTAGAGCAGGACTAACCCAAGTCACGCCCTATTCTCTAGGGTGCCCTTTGGGAAGCAGCCAGCCTCAGTCTGTCTGTTTTGGAGAAATGAGTTACTCATTCGCTGTGGCATCCGTCGTCGAAAGTAGTGTGCTAGATAGGGAATAGGGTCTAAAGTAGTGCACTACATAGGGAGTAGGGTCTAAAGTAGTGCGCTAGATAGGGAATAGGGTCTAAAGTAGTGCACTACATAGGGAATAGGGTCTAACGTAGTGCGCCAGATAGGGAATAGGGTCTAAAGTAGTGCACTACATAGGGAATAGGGTCTAAAGTAGTGCACTACATAGGGAATAGGGTCTAAAGTAGTGCACTACATAGGGAATAGGGTGCAGTTTGAGATGCATCACCAGACCGGCTCATGTCACCTCCCAGACAAGAGGTTTCTCTCACAACAAACAGAGACATTCCTTCTTCATGAGAGTAATGCACACAGACAGACAGACAGACAGACAGAGACAGACAGACAGACAGACAGACAGACAGACAGACAGACAGACAGACAGACAGACAGACAGACAGACAGGCAGAGCGAGAGAGAGAGAGACAGACAGAGACACACAGACACACAGACACACAGACACACAGACAGACAGACAGACAGACAGACAGACAGACAGACAGACAGACAGACAGACAGACAGACAGACAGACAGACAGACAGACAGACAGAGCGAGAGAGAGACAGACACAGACAGAGAGAGACAGACAGAGACCCCTAGGAGGGTAGGGGATATAGGAGGGTAGGGATTATAGGAGGGTAGGGGTTATAGGAGGGTAAGGGTTATAGGAGGGTAGGGGATATAGGAGGGTAGGGGATATAGGAGGGTAGGGGTTATAGGAGGGTAGGGGTTATATGAGGGTAGGGGTTATAGGAGGATAGGGGTTATAGGAGGGTAGGGGTTATAGGAGGGTAGGGGATATAGGAGGGTAGGGGTTATAGGAGGGTGGGGGATATAGGAGGGTAGGGGATATTGGAGGGTAGGGGTTATAGGAGGGTAGGGGATATTGGAGGGTAGGGGATATTGGAGGGTAGGGATTATAGGGGGGTAGGGGTTATAGGAGGGTAGGGGTTATAGGAGGTCAGGGGATATTTGAGGGTAGGGGATATAGGAGGGTAGGGGATATAGTAGGGTAGGGGATACAGGAGGATAGGGGATATAGTAGGGTAGGGGATACAGGAGGATAGGGGATATAGTAGGGTAGGGGATACAGGAGGATAGGGGATATAGTAGGGTAGGGGATACAGGAGGGTAGGGGATATATGAGGGTAGGGGATATAGGAGGATATGGGTAATAGGGGATATAGGAGGGTAGGGGTTATAGGGGATATAGGAGGGTAGGGGATATAGGGGTTATAGGAGGATAGGGGTTATAGGGGATATAGGAGGGTAGGGGTTATAGGGGATATAGGAGGATAGGGGTTATAGGGGTTATAGGAGGGTAGGGGTTATAGGAGGGTAGGGGTTATAGGGGGATAGGGGTTATAGGAGGGTAGGGGTTATAGGAGGGTAGGGGATATAGGAGGGTAGGGGATATAGGAGGGTAGGGGTTATATGAGGGTAGGGATTATAGGAGGGTAGGGGTTATAGGAGGGTAGGGGCTATAGGAGGGTAGGAGTTACAGGAGGGTAGGGGATATAGGAGGGTAGGGGTTATAGGAGGGTAGGGGTTATAGGGGTTATAGGAGGGTAGGGGTTATAGGGGATATAGGAGGGTAGGGGATATAGGGGGTAGGGGTTATAGGAGGGTAGAGGTTATAAGAGGGTAGGGGATATAGGAGGATAGGGGTTATAGGAGGGTAGGGGATATAGGGGTAGGGGTTATTGGTGGGTAGGGGTTATTGGAGGGTAGGGGTTATAGGGGATATAGGAGGGTAGGGGTTATAGGGGATATAGGAGGGTAGGGGATATAGGAGGGTAGGGGATATAGGAGGGTAGGGGTTATAGGAGGGTAGGGGTTATAGGAGGGTAGGGGTTATAGGAGGGTAGGGGATATAGGAGGATAGGGGTTATAGGAGGGTAGGGGATATAGGGGATATAGGAGGGTAGGGGTTATAGGAGGGTAGGGGTTATAGGGGGTAGGGGTTTTAGGAGGGTAGGGGATATAGGAGGGTAGGGGTTATAGGGGATATAGGAGGGTAGGGGTTATAGGAGGGTAGGGGATATAGGAGGATAGGGGTTACAGGAGGGTAGGGGTTATAGGGGTTATAGGAGGGTAGGGGATATAGCAGGGTAGCGGTTATAGGAGGGTAGGGGTTTTAGGAGGGTAGGGTATATAGGAGGGTAGGGTATATAGGGGTTATAGGAGGGTAGGGGTTATAGGAGGGCAGGGGATATAGGAGGGTAGGGTATATAGGAGGGTAGGGGTTATAGGAGGGTAGGGGTTATAGGAGGGTAGGGGTTATAGGAGGGTAGGGGTTATAGGAGGGTAGGGGTTATAGGGGTTATAGGAGGATAGCGGTTATAGGAGGGTAGGGGTTATATGAGGGTAGGGGATATAGGAGGGTAGGGGTTTTAGGAGGGTAGGGTATATAGGAGGGTAGGGTATATAGGGGTTATGGGAGGGTAGGGGTTATAGGAGGGTAGGGGTTATAGGGGTAGGGGTTATAGGGGGTAGGGGTTATAGGAGGGTAGGGGTTATAGGAGGGTAGGGGTTATAGAAGGGTAGGGGTTATAGGGGATATAGGAGGGTAGGGGTTATAGGAGGGTAGGGGTTATAGGGGTTATAGGAGGGTAGGGGATATAGGAGGGTAGCGGTTATAGGAGGGTAGGGGTTTTAGGAGGGTAGGGTATATAGGGGTTATAGGAGGGTAGGGGTTATAGGAGGGTAGGGGATATAGGAGGGTAAGGTATATAGGAGGGTAGGGGTTATAGGAGGGTAGGGGATATAGGGGTTATAGGAGGGTAGGGGTTATAGGAGGGTAGGGGATATAGGAGGGTAGGGGTTATAGGAGGGTAGGGGTTATAGGAGGGTAGCGGTTACAGGAGGGTAGGGGATATGGGAGGGTAGGGATTATAGGAGGGTAGGGGTTATAGGAGGGTAGCGGTTATAGGAGGGTAGGGGATATAGGAGGGTAGGGGATATAGGAGGGTAGGGGTTATAGGAGGGTAGGGGTTATATGAGGGTAGGGGTTATAGGAGGATAGGGGTTATAGGAGGGTAGGGGTTATAGGAGGGTAGGGGATATAGGAGGGTAGGGGTTATAGGAGGGTGGGGGATATAGGAGGGTAGGGGATATTGGAGGGTAGGGGTTATAGGAGGGTAGGGGATATTGGAGGGTAGGGGATCTTGGAGGGTAGGGATTATAGGAGGGTAGGGGTTATAGGAGGGTAGGGGATATAGGAGGGTAGGGATTATAGGAGGGTAGGGGTTATAGGAGGGTAGGGTTATAGGAGGGTAGGGGATATAGGAGGGTAGGGGATATAGGAGGGTAGGGGTTATAGGAGGGTAGGGGTTATATGAGGGTAGGGGTTATAGGAGGATAGGGGTTATAGGAGGGTAGGGGTTATAGGAGGGTAGGGGATATAGGAGGGTAGGGGTTATAGGAGGGTGGGGGATATAGGAGGGTAGGGGATATTGGAGGGTAGGGGTTATAGGAGGGTAGGGGATATTGGAGGGTAGGGGGATATTGGAGGGTAGGGATTATAGGGGGTAGGGGTTATAGGAGGGTAGGGGTTATAGGAGGTCAGGGGATATTTGAGGGTAGGGGATATAGGAGGGTAGGGGATATAGTAGGGTAGGGGATACAGGAGGATAGGGGATATAGTAGGGTAGGGGATACAGGAGGATAGGGGATATAGTAGGGTAGGGGATACAGGAGGATAGGGGATATAGTAGGGTAGGGGATACAGGAGGGTAGGGGATATATGAGGGTAGGGGATATAGGAGGATATGGGTATTAGGGGATATAGGAGGGTAGGGGTTATAGGGGATATAGGAGGGTAGGGGATATAGGGGTTATAGGAGGATAGGGGTTATAGGGGTTATAGGGGATATAGGAGGGTAGGGGTTATAGGGGATATAGGAGGATAGGGGTTATAGGGGTTATAGGAGGGTAGGGGTTATAGGAGGGTAGGGGTTATAGGGGGATAGGGGTTATAGGAGGGTAGGGGTTATAGGAGGGTAGGGGATATAGGAGGGTAGGGGATATAGGAGGGTAGGGGTTATATGAGGGTAGGGATTATAGGAGGGTAGGGGTTATAGGAGGGTAGGGGCTATAGGAGGGTAGGAGTTACAGGAGGGTAGGGGATATAGGAGGGTAGGGGTTATAGGAGGGTAGGGGTTATAGGGGTTATAGGAGGGTAGGGGTTATAGGGGATATAGGAGGGTAGGGGATATAGGGGGGTAGGGGTTATAGGAGGGTAGAGGTTATAAGAGGGTAGGGGATATAGGAGGATAGGGGTTATAGGAGGGTAGGGGATATAGGGGGTAGGGGTTATTGGTGGGTAGGGGTTATTGGAGGGTAGGGGTTATAGGGGATATAGGAGGGTAGGGGTTATAGGGGATATAGGAGGGTAGGGGATATAGGAGGGTAGGGGATATAGGAGGGTAGGGGTTATAGGAGGGTAGGGGTTATAGGAGGGTAGGGGTTATAGGAGGGTAGGGGATATAGGAGGATAGGGGTTATAGGAGGGTAGGGGATATAGGGGATATAGGAGGGTAGGGGTTATAGGAGGGTAGGGGTTATAGGGGGTAGGGGTTTTAGGAGGGTAGGGGATATAGGAGGGTAGGGGTTATAGGGGATATAGGAGGGTAGGGGTTATAGGAGGGTAGGGGATATAGGAGGATAGGGGTTACAGGAGGGTAGGGGTTATAGGGGTTATAGGAGGGTAGGGGATATAGCAGGGTAGCGGTTATAGGAGGGTAGGGGTTTTAGGAGGGTAGGGTATATAGGAGGGTAGGGTATATAGGGGTTATAGGAGGGTAGGGGTTATAGGAGGGCAGGGGATATAGGAGGGTAGGGTATATAGGAGGGTAGGGGTTATAGGAGGGTAGGGGTTATAGGAGGGTAGGGGTTATAGGAGGGTAGGGGTTATAGGAGGGTAGG
Source organism: Oncorhynchus gorbuscha (assembly GCF_021184085.1). NCBI lineage: Eukaryota > Metazoa > Chordata > Actinopteri > Salmoniformes > Salmonidae > Oncorhynchus > Oncorhynchus gorbuscha. Next base: position 1,021,496 of record NC_060195.1, on the reverse strand, counting down.
GGTTATAGGGGTTATAGGAGGATAGCGGTTATAGGAGGGTAGGGGTTATATGAGGGTAGGGGATATAGGAGGGTAGGGGTTTTAGGAGGGTAGGGTATATAGGAGGGTAGGGTATATAGGGGTTATGGGAGGGTAGGGGTTATAGGAGGGTAGGGGTTATAGGGGGGTAGGGGTTATAGGGGGGTAGGGGTTATAGGAGGGTAGGGGTTATAGGAGGGTAGGGGTTATAGAAGGGTAGGGGTTATAGGGGATATAGGAGGGTAGGGGTTATAGGAGGGTAGGGGTTATAGGGGTTATAGGAGGGTAGGGGATATAGGAGGGTAGCGGTTATAGGAGGGTAGGGGTTTTAGGAGGGTAGGGTATATAGGGGTTATAGGAGGGTAGGGGTTATAGGAGGGTAGGGGATATAGGAGGGTAAGGTATATAGGAGGGTAGGGGTTATAGGAGGGTAGGGGATATAGGGGTTATAGGAGGGTAGGGGTTATAGGAGGGTAGGGGATATAGGAGGGTAGGGGTTATAGGAGGGTAGGGGTTATAGGAGGGTAGCGGTTACAGGAGGGTAGGGGATATGGGAGGGTAGGGATTATAGGAGGGTAGGGGTTATAGGAGGGTAGCGGTTATAGGATGGTAGGGGATACAGGAGGATAGGGTTTATAGGAGGGTAGTGGTTATAGGAGGGTAGTGGTTATAGGAGGGTAGTGGTTATAGGAGGGTAGGGGTTATAGGAGGGTAGGGGTTATAGGAGGGTAGGGGTTATAGGGGTTATAGGAGGGTAGGGGTTATAGGAGGGTAGGGGTTATAGGAGGGTAGGGGTTATAGGAGGGTGGGGGATATAGGAGGGTAGGGGATATTGGAGGGTAGGGGATACAGGAGGATAGGGGTTATAGGAGGGTAGTGGTTATAGGAGGGTAGGGGATACAGGAGGATAGGGTTTATAGGAGGGTAGTGGTTATAGGAGGGTAGTGGTTATAGGAGGGTAGTGGTTATAGGAGGGTAGTGGTTATAGGAGGGTAGGGGTTATAGGAGGGTATGGGTTATAGGAGGGTAGGGGATATAGGAGGGTAGGGGTTATAGGATGGTGGGGGATATAGGAGGGTAGGGGATATTGGAGGGTAGGGGTTATAGGAGGGTAGGGGATATAGGAGGGTAGGGGATATAGGAGGGTAGGGGTTATAGGGGGGTAGGGGTTATAGGAGGGTAGGGGTTATAGGAGGTCAGGGGATATTTGAGGGTAGGGGATATAGGAGGATAGGGGATATAGTAGGGTAGGGGATACAGGAGGATAGGGGATATAGTAGGGTAGGGGATACAGGAGGATAGGGGATATAGTAGGGTAGGGGATACAGGAGGGTAGGGGATATAGGAGGGTAAGGGAAATAGGAGGATAGGGGTTATAGGGGATATAGGAGGGTAGGGGTTATAGGGGATATAGGAGGGTAGAGGATATAGGGGTTATAGGAGGATAGGGGTTATAGGGGTTATAGGGGATATAGGAGGGTAGGGGTTATAGGGGATTTAGGAGGATTGGGGTTATAGGGGTTATAGGAGGGTAGGGGTTATAGGAGGGTAGGGGATATAGGAGGGTAGGGGATATAGGAGGGTAGGGGATATAGGAGGGTAGGGGTTATAGGAGGGTAGGGGCTATAGGAGGGTAGGGGTTATAGGAGGGTAGGGGTTATAGGAGGGTAGGGGATATAGGAGGGTAGGGGTTATAGGGGTTATAGGAGGGTAGGGGTTATAGGGGATATAGGAGGATAGGGGTTATAGGAGGGTAGGGGTTATAGGGGTTATAGGAGGGTAGGGGATATAGGAGGGTAGGGGTTATAGGAGGGTAGGGGTTATAGGAGGGTAGGGGTTATAGGAGGGTGGGGGATATAGGAGGGTAGGGGTTATTGGAGGGTAGGGGATACAGGAGGATAAGGGTTATAGGAGGGTAGTGGTTATAGGAGGGTAGGGGATACAGGAGGGTAGTGGTTATAGGAGGGTAGTGGTTATAGGAGGGTAGTGGTTATAGGAGGGTAGTGGTTATAGGAGGGTAGTGGTTATAGGAGGGTAGGGGATATAGGAGGGTAGGGGTTATAGGAGGGTGGGGGATATAGGAGGGTGGGGGATATAGGAGGGTAGGGGATATTGGAGGGTAGGGGTTATAGGAGGGTAGGGGATATTGGAGGGTAGGGGATATAGGAGGGTAGGGGTTATAGGGGGTAGGGGTTATAGGAGGGTAGGGGTTATAGGAGGTCAGGGGATATTTGAGGGTAGGGGATATAGGAGGGTAGGGGATATAGTAGGGTAGGGGATACAGGAGGATAGGGGATATAGTAGGGTAGGGGATACAGGAGGATAGGGGATATAGTAGGGTAGGGGATACAGGAGGGTAGGGGATACAGGAGGATAGGGGATATAGTAGGGTAGGGGTTACAGGAGGGTAGGGGATATAGGAGGATAGGGGTTATAGGGGATATAGGAGGGTAGGGGTTATAGGGGATATAGGAGGGTAGAGGATATAGGGGTTATAGGAGAATAGGGGTTATAGGGGTTATAGGGGATATAGGAGGGTAGGGGTTATAGGGGATATAGGAGGATAGGGGTTATAGGGGTTATAGGAGGGTAGGGGTTATAGGAGGGTAGGGGATATAGGAGGGTAGGGGATATAGGAGGGTAGGGGTTATAGGAGGGTAGGGGTTATAGGAGGGTAGGGGTTATAGGAGGGTAGGGGCTATAGGAGGGTAGGGGTTATAGGAGGGTAGGGGTTATAGGAGGGTAGGGGATATATAAGGGTAGGGGTTATAGAGGTTATAGGAGGGTAGGGGTTATAGGGGATATAGGAGGGTAGGGGATACAGGAGGGTAGGGGATACAGGAGGATAGGGGATATAGTAGGGTAGGGGTTACAGGAGGGTAGGGGATATAGGAGGATAGGGGTTATAGGGGATATAGGAGGGTAGGGGTTATAGGGGATATAGGAGGGTAGAGGATATAGGGGTTATAGGAGGATAGGGGTTATAGGGGTTATAGGGGATATAGGAGGGTAGGGGTTATAGGGGATATAGGAGGATAGGGGTTATAGGGGTTATAGGAGGGTAGGGGTTATAGGAGGGTAGGGGATATAGGAGGGTAGGGGATATAGGAGGGTAGGGGTTATAGGAGGGTAGGGGTTATAGGAGGGTAGGGGTTATAGGAGGGTAGGGGCTATAGGAGGGTAGGGGTTATAGGAGGGTAGGGGTTATAGGAGGGTAGGGGATATATAAGGGTAGGGGTTATAGGGGTTATAGGAGGGTAGGGGTTATAGGGGATATAGGAGGGTAGGGGATATAGGGGGTAGGGGTTATAGGAGGGTAGAGGTTATAGGAGGGTAGGGGATATAGGAGGATAGGGGTTATAGGAGGGTAGGGGATATAGGGGGGTAGGGGTTATAGGAGGGTAGGGGTTATAGGAGGGTAGGGGATATAGGAGGATAGGGGTTATAGGAGGGTAGGGGTTATAGGGGATATAGGAGGGTAGGGGTTATAGGGGATATAGGAGTGTAAGGGATATAGGAGGGTAGGGGATATAGGAGGGTAGGGGTTATAGGAGGGTAGGGGATATAGGAGGATAGGGGTTATAGGAGGGTAGGGGTTATAGGGGTTATAGGAGGGTAGGGGATATAGGAGGGTAGCGGTTATAGGAGGGTATGGATTTTAGGAGGGTAGGGGATATAGGAGGGTAGGGGTTATAGGAGGGTAGGGGATATAGGAGGGTAGCGGTTATAGGAGGGTAGGGGATATAGGAGGATAGGGGTTATAGGAGGGTTGGGGATATAGGGGATATAGGAGGGTAGGTGATATAGGAGGGTAGGGGTTATAGGAGGGTAGGGGATATAGGAGGGTAGGGGTTATAGGGGATATAGGAGGGTAGGGGTTATAGGGGTTATAGGAGGGTAGGGGTTATAGGAGGGTAGGGGATATAGGAGGGTAGGGTATATAGGAGGGTAGGGGTTATAGGAGGGTAGGGGATATAGGGGTTATAGGAGGGTAGGGGTTATAGGAGGGTAGGGGTTATAGGGGTTATAGGAGGATAGCGGTTATAGGAGGGTAAGGGTTATATGAGGGTAGGGGATATAGGAGGGTAGGGGTTTTAGGAGGGTAGGGTATATAGGAGGGTAGGGTTCATAGGGGTTATAGGAGGGTAGGGGTTATAGGAGGGTAGGGGTTATAGGGGGGTAGGGGTTATAGGAGGGTAGGGGTTCTAGGAGGGTAGGGTTTATAGGGGATATAGGAGGGTAGGGGATATAGGAGGGTAGGGGTTATAGGGGATATAGGAGGGTAGGGGTTATAGGAGGGTAGGGGCTTTAGGAGGATAGGGGTTATAGGACGGTAGGGGTTATAGGGGTTATAGGAGGTTAGGGGATATAGGAGGGTAGCGGTTATAGGAGGGTAGGGGTTTTAGGAGGGTAGGGTATATAGGAGGGTAGGGTATATAGGGGTTATAGGAGGGTAGGGGTTATAGGAGGGTAGGGGATATAGGAGGGTAGGGGATATAGGAGGGTAGGGGTTATAGGAGGGTAGGGGTTATAGGAGGGTAGGGGTTATAGGAGGGTAGGGGATATTGGAGGGTAGGGGTTATAGGAGGGTATGGGATATAGGAGGATAGGGGTTATAGGAGGATAGCGGTTATAGGAGGGTAGGGGTTATGTGAGGGTAGGGGATATAGGAGGGTAGGGGATATAGGAGGGTAGGGGATATAGGAGGATAGGGGTTATAGGAGGGTAGGGGATATAGGAGGGTAGGGGTTATAGGAGGGTAGGGGATATAGGAGGATAGGGGTTATAGGAGGATAGCGGTTATAGGAGGGTAGGGGTTATGTGAGGGTAGGGGATATAGGAGGGTAGGGGATATAGGAGGGTAGGGGTTATAGGAGGGTATGGGATATAGGAGGATAGGGGTTATAGGAGGATAGCGGTTATAGGAGGGTAGGGGTTATGTGAGGGTAGGGGATATAGGAGGGTAGGGGATATAGGAGGGTAGGGGTTATAGGAGGGTAGGGGATATAGGAGGGTAGGGGTTATAGGGGATATAGGAGGGTAGGGGTTATAGGGGTTATAGGAGGGTAGGGGTTATAGGGGTTATAGGAGGGTAGGGGTTATAGGAGGGTAGGGGATATAGGAGGGTAGGGTATATAGGAGGGTAGGGGTTATAGGAGGGTAGGGGATATAGGGGTTATAGGAGGGTAGGGGTTATAGGAGGGTAGGGGTTATAGGGGTTATAGGAGGATAGCGGTTATAGGAGGGTAGGGGTTATATGAGGGTAGGGGATATAGGAGGGTAGGGGTTTTAGGAGGGTAGGGTATATAGGAGGGTAGGGTTCATAGGGGTTATAGGAGGGTAGGGGTTATAGGAGGGTAGGGGTTATAGGGGGGTAGGGGTTATAGGAGGGTAGGGGTTATAGGAGGGTAGGGGTTCTAGGAGGGTAGGGGTTATAGGGGATATAGGAGGGTAGGGGATATAGGAGGGTAGGGGTTATAGGGGATATAGGAGGGTAGGGGTTATAGGAGGGTAGGGGCTTTAGGAGGATAGGGGTTATAGGAGGGTAGGGGTTATAGGGGTTATAGGAGGTTAGGGGATATAGGAGGGTAGCGGTTATAGGAGGGTATGGATTTTAGGAGGGTAGGGGATATAGGAGGGTAGGGGTTATAGGAGGGTAGGGGATATAGGAGGGTAGCGGTTATAGGAGGGTAGGGGATATAGGAGGATAGGGGTTATAGGAGGGTTGGGGATATAGGGGATATAGGAGGGTAGGTGATATAGGAGGGTAGGGGTTATAGGAGGGTAGGGGATATAGGAGGGTAGGGGTTATAGGGGATATAGGAGGGTAGGGGTTATAGGGGTTATAGGAGGGTAGGGGTTATAGGAGGGTAGGGGATATAGGAGGGTAGGGTATATAGGAGGGTAGGGGTTATAGGAGGGTAGGGGATATAGGGGTTATAGGAGGGTAGGGGTTATAGGAGGGTAGGGGTTATAGGGGTTATAGGAGGATAGCGGTTATAGGAGGGTAGGGGTTATATGAGGGTAGGGGATATAGGAGGGTAGGGGTTTTAGGAGGGTAGGGTATATAGGAGGGTAGGGTTCATAGGGGTTATAGGAGGGTAGGGGTTATAGGAGGGTAGGGGTTATAGGGGGGTAGGGGTTATAGGAGGGTAGGGGTTATAGGAGGGTAGGGGTTCTAGGAGGGTAGGGGTTATAGGGGATATAGGAGGGTAGGGGATATAGGAGGGTAGGGGTTATAGGGGATATAGGAGGGTAGGGGTTATAGGAGGGTAGGGGCTTTAGGAGGATAGGGGTTATAGGACGGTAGGGGTTATAGGGGTTATAGGAGGTTAGGGGATATAGGAGGGTAGCGGTTATAGGAGGGTAGGGGTTTTAGGAGGGTAGGGTATATAGGAGGGTAGGGTATATAGGGGTTATAGGAGGGTAGGGGTTATAGGAGGGTAGGGGATATAGGAGGGTAGGGGATATAGGAGGGTAGGGGTTATAGGAGGGAAGGGGTTATAGGAGGGTAGGGGTTATAGGAGGGTAGGGGATATAGGAGGGTAGGGGTTATAGGAGGGTATGGGATATAGGAGGATAGGGGTTATAGGAGGATAGCGGTTATAGGAGGGTAGGGGTTATGTGAGGGTAGGGGATATAGGAGGGTAGGGGATATAGGAGGGTAGGGGATATAGGAGGGTAGGGGATATAGGAGGGTAGGGGATATAGGAGGGTAGGGGATATAGGAGGGTAGGGGTTATAGGAGGGTAGGGGTTATAGGAGGGTAGGGGATATAGGAGGGTAGGGGATATATGAGGGTAGGGGATATAGGAGGGTAGGGGATATATGAGGGTAGGGGATATAGGAGGGTAGGGGTTATAGGAGGGTAGGGGATATATGAGGGTAGGGGATATAGGAGGGTAGGGGTTATATGAGGGTAGGGGATATATGAGGGTAGGGGTTATAGGAGGGTAGGGGATATAGGAGGGTAGGGGATATAGGAGGGTAGGGGAGTGTGTAGGGGGTGCAGCAGAGTGTGTGTGGGGTGCAGCAGAGTGTGTGGGGGTGCAGCAGAGTGTGGGGGTTGCAGCAGAGTGTGGGGGGCTGCAGCAGAGTGTGTGGGGGTGCAGCAGAGTGTGTGGGGGTGCAGCAGGGTGTGTGGGGGTGCAGCAGAGTGTGTGGGGGTGCAGCAGAGTGTGTGGGGGTGCAGCAGAGTGTGGGGGGCTGCAGCAGAGTGTGGGGGGTACAGCAGAGTGTGTGGAGGGTTGCAGCAGAGTGTGTGGAGTGTTGGTGTGTGTGTGTGTGTGTGTGTGTGTGTGTGTGTGTGTGTGTGTGTGTGTGTGTGTGTGTGTGTGTGTGTGTGTGTGTGTGTGTGTGTGTGTGTGTGTGTGTGTGTGTGTGTGTGTGTGTGTGTGTGGTGGGGGGTGCAGCAGAGTGTGTGTGTGTGTGTGTGTGTGTGTGTGTGTGTGTGTGTGTGTGTGTGTGTGTGTGTGTGTGTGTGTGTGTGTGTGTGTGGCGGGGGGTGCAGCAGAGTGTGTGTGTGTGTGGCGGGGGGGTGTATTAGTGTTAATCAGATGTAATAGCAGCCTGTATGTAAGTCTGATTACTTTATTTGAAATGTAACTCAGTAAAATCAAAGAAATGGTTGCATGTTGCGTTCATGTTTTTGTATAAATTACTATAACTTACTATTTCCCTGTAGCACTCACTTCTGTCACCATGAAGTGCTTTGAGAGGCTATTTAAGGACCATATCACCTCCAGCCTACCTGACATCCTAGACCCACGTCAGTTTGCATAGCGCCCCAACAGGTCCACAGACGGTGCAAACGCCATCACACTGCTCTATCCCATCTGGACAAGGGGAATACCTACGTGAGAATGCTGTTCATTGACTACAGCTCAGCATTCAGCACCATAGTACCCTCCAAGCTTATCATTAAGCTGGAGACCCTGGGTCACAACCTATGCAACTGGGTCCTGGACTTCCTGACGGGCCACGTCCAGGAGGCGAAGGTAGGAAACAACACCTCCACTTCGCTGATCCTCAACACAGGGGCACCTCAAGGGTGCGTGCTCAGCCCCCTCCTGTACTCCTTGTTCACCCATGATTGCATGGCCATGCACGCCTCCAACTCCAGTGGACTCCATTTCCATTTCACCTCCACCAGTCCATAAGGTTCATCCACAGAGGACTCATCCTTCACAAGTCTGTCAGGACTGTCAGGACTAGCTGCCAGCAGGCTGTTATCCAGATGAAGAAACAAGCCACACTCAATGCAGCTTCTTCCTCTTGTTTCTGTCTACTCTACTGCCTCATTCTCATCCTCCACTCCCTATTTTATTGCTGGCACCCTCTCTAACCAGGATGATGTGAATGATGCTCCTGATTAACACTCTCTCTGCTTGTTTCAGGAGGTCTGGTGCCATCTCTGCTCCTCTCAGGAGGTCTGGTGCCATCTCTGCCCCTCTCAGGAGGTCTGGTGCCATCTCTGCCCCTCTCAGGAGGTCTGGTGCCATCTCTGCTCCTCTCAGGAGGTCTGGTGCCATCTCTGCTCCTCTCAGGAGGTCTGGTGCCATCTCTGCCCCTCTCAGGGGGTCTGGTGCCATCTCTGCTCCTCTCAGGGGGTCTGGTGCCATCTCTGCTCCACTCAGGAGGTCTGGTGCCATCTCTGCTCCTCTCAGGAGGTCTGGTGCCATCTCTGCCCCTCTCAGGAGGTCTGGTGCCATCTCTGCCCCTCTCAGGAGGTCTGGTGCCATCTCTGCCCCTCTCAGGAGGTCTGGTGCCATCTCTGCCCCTCTCAGGCGGTATGGTGCCATCGCTGCCCCTCTCAGGAGGGCTGGTGCCATCTCTGCCCCTCTCAGGGGGTATGGTGCCATCTCTGCCCCTCTCAGGAGGTCTGGTGCCATCTCTGCCCCTCTCAGGAGGTCTGGTGCCATCTCTGCCCCTCTCAGGAGGTCTGGTGCCATCTCTGCTGCTCTCAGGGGGTCTGGTGCCATCTCTGCCCCTCTCAGGAGGTCTGGTGCCATCTCTGCCCCTCTCAGGAGGTCTGGTGCCATCTCTGCCCCTCTCAGGAGGTCTGGTGCCATCTCTGCCCCTCTCAGGAGGTCTGGTGCTATCACCAGATGGTCAAACAGAAGTCCACACCTGTCCCAGCCACACAGCTCTGCTCCTGTCCCAGCCACACAGCTCTGCTCCTGTCCCAGCCACACAGCTCTGCTCCTGTCCCAGCCACACAACTCTGCTCCTGTCCCAGCCACACAGCTCTGCTCCTGTCCCAGCCACACAGCTCTGTTCAATAGGCACTTGCTCTTTGTCCTATATTATGGAGGACCTGTTCAGTACTTTTTTTCTGTAACATCCTCCACCTTGTTGTGTTCCACCTCACTCACATGACCTCATAGCTGCAGGAAGTAGTTGTGCTAAGGGTGTTGCATCACCACACAATGAATATTGCTGTGTGGCTCAGTTGATACAGCATGGCACTTGCAATGCCAGGGTTCAGGGTTCAGGGTCCAGGGTTCAGGGTCCAGAGTTCAAGGTCCAGGGTTCAGGGTCCAGGGTTCAATTCCTATGGCAGACCAGTAAATTATGAAATGTCTCACTACTGTAAGTCACTTAGGATAAGAGCGGCTCCTATAAGATGTAATTCAGATACAGATGTAATGGGGGAAAGAAAAAAAAATGTTTACCAAATTAATGCACAAGGCCTGTATGAGCTGAGATAAATACTCGTCAACAACATTTTTTTTCTCAGCATGAAAACACAGCAGAATGTCCTCGGGACTAATTAAAGACACCCGTAAGTTTATTTCAGAACAGATGATGTAATAATAGTGTAACATAAAGTTTGATAGTTTAATATAACGTCTCACTGGTAAATCAGAGGCGGATGATCAATGTTCTTAGTAATGTGCCGCTTTTATGCTTTTTGTTATGTATAACACGTGTTGGCGGCCGCACATCCTTTAAACAACTTAAATGTTTCATCAGACGAACAAGACCTGTCCCAAATGGCAGCCCGAGGATTCCCTTCGTCAAATGTAGTACACTATATAAGGACTGAAAGTTATATCTGGTTTCATTCCTCAGACATTCTTTATTTTGTGTTTTGGCTTCTTCTCTGAAAGGTTGGAAAAGCTTGATATTTTTCCGTTTTTTTTGTTGTGATCTGGCAACCGGCCAGAGGGAGCAGGTGTTTTGAAGGAGAGAAAGACAGAGGGAGGGAATGAAAGAGTGAGAAAGAGAGAGAGAGCTTCCCTATCAAATCTAAAAATGTCAAACAGAAAACCAAAGAAAATGAACAATGACAAATGGTTTGATGAAGAATGCAAAAACCTAAGAAAAAATGTAGAAACTTATCCAACAGAAAACAGAGAGACCCTGAAAACCCGAGTCTACGCCTTCACTATGGTGAATCACTAAAACAATACAGAAATACACTACGGAAAGAGAAGGAACAGCATGTCAGAAATCAGCTCAATGTAATTGAAGAATCCATAGACTCTAACCACTTCTGGGAAAATTGGAAAACACTAAACAAACAACAACACAAGGAGTTATCTATCCAAAATGGAGATGTATGGGTAAACCACTTCTCCAATCTTTTTGGCTCTATAACAAAGAACAAACAGAACAAACAGTGGGTTCTGGTCCTATAAGACCAGAACCCACTGGATTCCAGAACCCACTGGATTCCAGAACCCACTGGATTCTCCAATTACCTTGAATGAACTACAGGACAAAATAAAAACCCTCCAACCCAAAAAGGCCTGTGGTGTTGATGGTATCCTCAATGAAATGATCAAATATACAGACCACAGATTCCAATTGGCTATACTTAAAACTCTTTAACATCATCCTTAGCTCTGGCATCTTCCCCAATATTTCGAACCAAATTGTCTTTTTACCAAATTACGTATTCACCCTGACACCCTAATTGACAACCAAACAAACCAAAACAAAGGCAAAGTCTTCTCATGCTTTGTTGATTTAAAAAAAGCCTTTGACTCAATGTGGCATGATGGTCTGCTATACAAACTGATGGAAAGTGGTGTTGGGGGTAAAACATATGACATTATAAAACCCATGTACACAAACAACAAGTGTGCGGAATAATTATGCAAAAAAAACAATTTCTTCCCACAAGGCCGTGGGGTGAGACAGGTATGCAGCTTAAGCCCCACCCTCTTCAACATATATATCAACGAATTGGCGAGGGTACTAGAACAGTCTGCAGCACCCGGCCTCACCCTACTAGAATCTGAAGTCAAATGTCTACTGTTTGCTGATGATCTGGTGCTTCTGTCCCCAACCAAGAGGGCCTACAGCAGCACCTAGATCTTCTGCACAGATTCTGCCAGACCTGGACCCTGACAGACCTGTCCCCTTACCTGGGCCCTGACAGACCTGTCCCCTTACCTGGGCCTTGACAGACCAGTCCCCTTACCTGGGCCCTGACAGACCTGTCCCCTTACCTGGGCCCTGACAGACCTGTCCCCTTACCTGGGCCCTGACAGACCTGTCCCCTTACCTGGGCCCTGACAGACCTGTCCCCTTACCTGGGCCCTGACAGACCTGTCCCCTTACCATGGCCCTGACAGACCTGTCCCCTTACCTGGGCCCTGACAGACCTGTCCCCTTACCATGGCCCTGACAGACCTGTCCCCTTACCTGGGCCCTGACAGACCTGTCCCCTTACCTGGGCCCTGACAGACCTGTCCCCTTACCATGGCCCTGACAGACCTGTCCCCTTACCTGGGCCCTGACAGACCTGTCCCCTTACCATGGCCCTGACAGACCTGTCCCCTTACCTGGGCCCTGACAGACCTGTCCCCTTACCTGGGCCCGGACAGTAAATCTCAGTAAGACCAAAATAATAGTGTTCCATAAAAGATCCAGGTGCCAGGATCATAAATACAAATTCCATCTAGACACGGCTGCTCTGGAGCAGACAAAAACTATACATACCTCGGCCTAAACATCAGCGCCACAGGTAACTTCCACAAAGCTGTGAACAATCTGAGAGACAAGGCAAGAAGGGCCTTCTATGCCATTAAAAGGAACATAAAATGCAACATACTGTCATGACATTGGCCTGTGGGTAAGGTTTATGACCCCCCCATAAATACCTTTCTCCCTTCCCTCTCTCTTGACTCTACAGAGGGACTCTTGAATAGCCTTTGGTTAACATAGAGATTCTGGGAACATCAGAAGGTGGGGGGAAATTAACTATATTCTGGTAATCCGACAAATGGAACATATGCGGTGGTACTCGATTCCCGGGACCACCCATACGTAGAATGTATGCACACATGACTGTAAGTCGCTTTGGATAAAAGCGTCCGCTAAATGGCATATATTATTATTATTATTATTACTTAATGAATATGATGTCAGTTCGGTTGTCATCTGAGACATTCTCATCAATGATAGGATGACATAAACGGTACAGTGGAAAGTCTACACATTATAGTTATCAGATTCACATTGAATTGTTGTATAATTTAAATTTTTGAATATGAAAGTATTTGGGAGGGGATGACATGTGATTTTAGCTTCTAAAATGTGAAAATTGGGTTTTCATGAGTGAATTAGGCCCGACTCAGTGGCCCACCCACGTGAAGAGATATTGGTTATAAGCTATGAAACACGCCCTCCTCTCCCTTCCTATATAAAGCCTTGATGACAATATAACTTTCTGTTCTGGGTACATTAGGATGACGTTCCGATGTCAGAAGGGTTCAGATAATAACTACAGAAAGATGCCAACCTCAGCGTGAGCTTTGGTTGTAAATGGTATGAACTTTGAACTCTTATTCGCTACAGAAGTGATACCTCCTAGCCATTGAGATAGCAGCGGCCGCTGTAAACGTGGGCTAGGAGAGGACAGAGAGTATCCAGTCTACCACACAACAACGTTACTACAACGTATCCAATTTACCACCAGAGACATTCTTCCGAGGATCTCTGTTGGCCAACACGACCAGCATCTATGACCAACCTACCGAAGCGCAGCTCAGATATCTATTGCATTTTCCTTTTCCAAATTAGCGGTAATTTAGAATGCATAAGATTCTGTATTTACGATAGAGTAGCTGCCTACGGCCCGATAGAGACATCGCTTCTCCCTTTGTTCTTCAGTCTTCCCGCTCTTTCACTCAAACCCAGCCCCCTTTTCTTTGGCTAACCAGCTGTCATATCTGTTCCTGTTTTCCTTTATGACATCATTTGTAATCAAGGTATGATTCATTCTGTGTATATGTAACTCTGTGTGATTAGTTAGGTATTTAGTAAATAAATAATTTAACCCAATGTTGTATTGCTGATTCAACTTGTTAGCCAGGGTTTGTGAAGATAACCAAGAAGTTACAACGTTCAGATGAGACTGAAATAAGGTGATGATTAATATTGACTGCTAATGATATAAAATATTACTAGGTCTTTAAGAGTTTATTCGGAAGATAACAGCTCTATAAATATTATTTTGTGGTTCCTCCGACTTTCTAGTTATTTACATTTACCTGATTAGCTCAATCAGGTAATATAAATGACAGAGAAAGGATTTTATAGAATAGCATGTCATATCACTTAATCCAGCATAGCCAAAGACACAACAATACCAAGTAGGCTCTGGCTAAAAATACTTGAATCAGTTATAGAACCCACTGCCCTTCATGGTTGTGTGGTCTGGAGTCTGCTCACCAACCAAGAATTCACAAAATGGGACAAACACCAAATTGAGAATTCTGCAAAAATATCCTCTCCGTGTACAACGTAAAACATCAAATAATGCATGCAAAGCAGAATTAGGCAGATACCCACTAAGTATCAAAATACAGAAAAAATGGTTCAATTCTACAACCACCTAAAAGGAAGCAATTCCCAAACCTTCCACAACAAAGCCATCACCTACAGAGAGATGAACCTGGAGAAGAGTCCCCTAAGCAAGCTGGTCCTGGGGCTCTGTTCACAAACACAAACACACCCTACAGAGCCCCAGCACAGCAGCACAATTAAACCCAACCAAATCATGAGAAATCAAAAAGATAATTACTTGACACATTGGAAAGAATTAACAAAAATACAGATTCATCTAGAATGCTTATTGGCAATAAACAGAGAGTACACAGTGGCAGAATACCTCACCCAAAATTAAGGAAAGCTTTGACTATGTACAGACTTAGTGAGCATAGCCTTGCTATTGAGAAAGGCCGCCGTAGGCAGACATGGCTCTCAAGAGAAGACAGGCTATGTGCACACTGCCCACAAAATGAGGTGGAAACTGAGCTGCACTTCCTAACCTCCTGCCAAATGTATGACCGTATTAGAGACACATATTTCCCTCAGTTTACACAGATCCACAAAGAATTTGAAAACCAACCCAATTTTGATAAACTCCCATATCTACTGAGTGAAATTCCACAGTGTGACATCACAGCAGCAAAATGTGTGACCTGTTGCCACAAGAAAAGGGCAACCAGTGAAGAACAAACAACCTTGTAAATACAACCCATATTTATGCTTATTTATTTTTCATTTTGTTCCTTAATTATTTGCACATCGTTGCAACACCGTACAACACATATAATATGACATTTGAAATGTCTTTATACTTTTGTGAATGTAATGTTTACTGTTTATTTTTCTTGTTTATTTCACTTTTGTTCATTATCTATTTCACTTGCTTTGGCAATGTTAACATATGTTTCCCATGCCAATAAAGCCCCTTGAATTGAATTGAGAGACTGAGGGTTTGAGGGAGAGAGAGAAAATGGAGGAAGAGAGAGAGAAACAGAGGGAGAGAGAGAAACAGAGAGAAAGAGAGAAAAACAGAGGGAGAGAGAAACAGAGAGAGAGAGAGGGAGAGAGAGAAACAAAGGGAGATGTTGCTACTAACCTTCCCAGTAGTACTGTAGACTACTTTATGACTGACCTCAACCCTGAGTCTCTCAGAGCGTTCACAGTCAGCCCACCTATCAGACCACAGCAAAATCACAGTCTACCTGAACAGAGCAAAACTCAACCAAATCCCCCAAAAATGCTATATACGGATAAAAGACAATATAGAAACCTCAAAAATACAAACCGCAGAAATAGTGAAGGTGTAAACAACACTGACAAAAGGTTTGATGAAGAATGTAAAAACCTAAGACAAAACAACAATGACAAAAGGTTTGATGTAGAATGTAAAAACCTAAGACAAAACAAAACAACAATGACAAAAGGTTTGATGTAGAATGTAAAAACCTCAGACAAAACAACACTGACAAAAGGTTTGATGAAGAATGTAAAAACCTAAGAAAGAAATGGAGTAACCTATCCAGCCAAAAACACAGATAACCAGAAAACCTGAGCTTAAACAATGCAAAAATAATACTCTACGGAAAAAGAATGAAAAGCATGTCAGAAAACAGCTCGTTGAGATTGAGAACTGGAACACAATAAACCAACAACCAACTGGAAGAGCCATCTAATGGAGATGATAAACCATCACCTTTTATTAGGCTTTATACCAAACAGCAAAAACATATGACAATTTATACATTTTAGAATCAGCTATTAAAGAACACAACCAGACCACATTGGATTCTCCGATTACATTGATGAGCTACAAAATACAAACCCTCCAACCCAAAAAGGCCTGTGGTGTTAATCAAATCAAATGTTATTTGTTATATGCACCGAATACGCAAGCCCTTAACCAACAATACAGTTCAAGAAATAAAGTTTAGAAAATATTTACCAAATAGACTAAAGTAAAAAAAAATCATAAAATTAACACAGTAACATAATAATAACGAGTATATACAGGGGGTACCGGTACCGAGTCAGTGTGCGGGGGTACAGGTTAGTTAAGGTCATTTGTACATATCGGTGGAGGTGACGTGACTACGCATAGATAATAAACAGAGAGTAGCAGCAGTGTAAAAATGAATGGGGGGTCACCTCATAATGACAAAGTGGAAACAGGTTTTTGAAATTTTTGCAAATTTATTACAAATAAACAACAGAAATGCCTTATTTACATAAATATTCAGACCCTTTACTCTAAGACTCAAAATCGTACTCAATTGTATCCTGCTTCCACTGATCATCCTTGAGATGTTTCTACAACTTCATTGGAGTCCACCTGTGGTAAATTCAATTGATTGGACATCATTTGGAAAGACCCACACCTATCTATATAAGGTCCCACAATTGACAATGTATGTCAGAGCAGAAATCAAGCCACGAGGTCGACGAATTTGTCCGTAGAGCTCCGAAACAGGATTGTGTCGTGGCAAAAGCGATGCCCAGACCTTCCATCACAAAGCCCTAACCTGCAAGGAAATTAACCGAGAGGAGAGTCCCCTTAACCTCTACAGGATCGGGATGGTTGAGCTAACGTGCGCTAATGTGATTAGCATGACGTTGTTAGTAACAAGAACATTTCCCAGGATATAGCCTTATATGGGCAGAAAGCTTAAAGTCTTGTGAATCTAACTGCACTGTCCAATTAACAGTAGCTATTACAGTGAACAAATACCATGCTGTTGTTTGAGGAGAGTGCACAACAACAAAACAATTTTATCACGGCAACTGGTTTGATACATTCACCTCTGAAGGTAAATAATGTACTTACATTCAGTAATCTGGCTCTAATTTGTCATCCTGAGGGTCCCAGATAGAGAAGATAGTTTTATTTGATCAAATCCATTTTTATATTCAAATGATGGAACTGGGGTCTACAGTTTGACCCCACTGCTATCTCTGGCTACACACCCACCCCACCTGGACATCTAGATCTGTGAAAGTTGGTGTAATTTATGTAGTGATGCTAATGATCCATCATGTATGACATTCCTGTGAGTGTGTTTAAAATATATATTTTTTACAATGATGGCGTAGGAACAGTGGGTTAACTACCACCATTAAAAATAAAAATGTGTTCTTAACTGACTTGCCTAGTTAAATAAAGGCAAAAGAAAGTTATGTACTTGAAAATGTAACATTTGGGCAAGCTCCTGGCAGATACAAAATATTGTGCAGTAATGTAATTCTTCACTGGATCAGTCTGAAACTTTTCACACACACTGCTGCCATCTGGTGGCCAAAACCGAAATTATACTTAGACTCCTATAAATCAAATCAAATCAAATTTTATTTGTCACATACACATGGTTAGCAGATGTTAATGCGAGTGTAGCGAAATGCTTGTGCTTCTAGTTCCGACAATGCAGTGATAACCAACAAGTAATCTAACGATCTAATGTGTTATATTCTACCAGATCTAATGTGTTATGATCTAATATGTTATATTCTACCAGATCTAATGTGTTATGATCTAATGTGTTCTATTCGACCAGATCTAATGTGTTCTATTCGACCAGATCTAATGTGTTCTATTCTACCAGATCTAATGTGTTCTATTCTACCAGATCTAATGTGTTCTATTCTACCAGATCTAATGTGTTCTATTCTACCAGATCTAATGTGTTCTATTCTACCAGATCTAATGTGTTATATTCTACCAGATCTAATGTGTTCTATTCTACCAGATCTAATGTGTTATGATCTAATGTGTTCTATTCTACCAGATCTAATGTGTTCTATTCTACCAGATCTAATGTGTTCTATTCTACCAGATCTAATGTGTTCTATTCTACCAGATCTAATGTGTTCTATTCTACCAGATCTAATGTGTTCTATTCTACCAGATCTAATGTGTTCTATTCTACCAGATCTAATGTGTTCTATTCTACCAGATCTAATGTGTTATATTCTACCAGATCTAATGTGTTATGATCTAATATGTTATATTCTACCAGATCTAATGTGTTATATTCTACCAGATCTAATGTGTTATATTCTACCAGATCTAATGTGTTATATTCTACCAGATCTAATGTGTTATATTCTACCAGATCTAATGTGTTATATTCTACCAGATCTAATGTGTTATATTCTACCAGATCTAATGTGTTATATTCTACCAGATCTAATGTGTTATATTCTACCAGATCTAATGTGTTATATTCTACCAGATCTAATGTGTTATATTCTACCAGATCTAATGTGTTATATTCTACCAGATCTAATGTGTTATATTCTACCAGATCTAATGTGTTATATTCTACCAGATCTAATGTGTTCTATTCTACCAGATCTAATGTGTTATGATCTAATGTGTTCTATTCTACCAGATCTAATCAAATCTAATGTGTTATATTCAAGATCAAATTCTATTTTATATTCTACCAGATCTAATCAAATCAAATCAATTTATTTATTCTACCAGATCTATCTCAAAGTGCTGTACAGAAACCCAGCCTAAAACCCCAAACAGCAAACAATGTGTAATATTCAGATCTAATGTGTTAAAAGATCAATGTGTTATATTCCAGATCTAATGTGTTATATTCTACCAGATCTAATGTGTTATATTCTACCAGATCTAATGTGTTATATTCTACCAGATCTAATGTGTTATATTCTACCAGATCTAATGTGTTATATTCTACCAGATCTAATGTGTTATATTCTACCAGATCTAATTCTATTCTACCAGATCTAATGTGTTCTATTCTACCAGATCTAATGTGTTATATTCTACCAGATCTAATGTGTTATATTCTACCAGATCTAATGTGTTATGATCTAATGTGTTATATTCTACCAGATCTAATGTGTTATGATCTAATGTGTTATATTCTACCAGATCTAATGTGTTATATTCTACCAGATCTAATGTGTTATATTCTACCAGATCTAATGTGTTATGATCTAATGTGTTATATTCTACCAGATCTAATATGTTATATTCTACCAGATCTAATGTGTTCTATTCTACCAGATCTAATGTGTTATGATCTAATGTGTTCTATTCTACCAGATCTAATGTGTTATGATCTAATGTGTTCTATTCTACCAGATCTAATGTGTTATATTCTACCAGATCTAATGTGTTATATTCTACCAGATCTAATGTGTTCTATTCTACCAGATCTAATGTGTTCTATTCTACCAGATCTAATGTGTTATATTCTACCAGATCTAATGTGTTCTATTCTACCAGATCTAATGTGTTATGATCTAATGTGTTATATTCTACCAGATCTAATGTGTTATGATCTACCAGATCTAATGTGTTCTATTCTACCAGATCTAATGTGTTATGATCTAATGTGTTATATTCTACCAGATCTAATGTGTTATATTTTACCAGATCTAATGTGTTCTATTCTACCAGATCTAATGTGTTCTATTCTACCAGATCTAATGTGTTCTATTCTACCAGATCTAATGTGTTCTATTCGACCAGATCTAATGTGTTATGATCTAATGTGTTCTATTCTACCAGATCTAATGTGTTCTATTCTACCAGATCTAATGTGTTATATTCTACCAGATCTAATGTGTTATATTCTACCAGATCTAATGTGTTATGATCTACCAGATCTAATGTGTTCTATTCTACCAGATCTAATGTGTTATATTCTACCAGATCTAATGTGTTATATTCTACCAGATCTAATGTGTTATGATCTAATGTGTTCTATTCTACCAGATCTAATGTGTTCTATTCTACCAGATCTAATGTGTTATATTCTACCAGTTCTAAAGTTTTATATTCTCCTACATCAATTTCACATTTCCAACAATCTTCAAAGTGTTTCCTTTCTAATAGTACCAAGAATATGCATATCCTTGCTTCAGGGCTACAGACAGTTAGATTTGGGTATGTCATTTTAGAAGGGTACAATCCTTAAAAGGCTTTAACATACAGTACATCTAGAGAGAGAAACAGTACAGCTAGAGAGAGAAACAGTACAGCTAGAGAGAGAAACAGTACAGCTAGAGAGAGAAACAGTACAGCTAGGGAGAGAAACAGTACAGCTAGAGAGAGAAACAGTACAGTACAGCTAGAGAGAGAAACAGTACAGCTAGAGAGAGAAACAGTACAGCTAGAGAGAGAAACAGTACAGCTAGAGAGAAACAGTACAGCTAGAGAGAGAAACAGTACAGCTAGAGAGAAACAG
The DNA here is from genome assembly GCF_021184085.1 of Oncorhynchus gorbuscha. Classification (NCBI taxonomy): domain Eukaryota; kingdom Metazoa; phylum Chordata; class Actinopteri; order Salmoniformes; family Salmonidae; genus Oncorhynchus; species Oncorhynchus gorbuscha. Next base: position 1,001,475 of record NC_060195.1, on the reverse strand, counting down.
TACAGCTAGAGAGAGAAACTGTACAGCTAGAGAGAGAAACAGTACAGCTAGAGAGAGAAACAGTACAGCTAGAGAGAGAAACAGTACAGTACAGCTAGAGAGAGAAACAGTACAGTACAGCTAGAGAGAGAAACAGTACAGCTAGAGAGAGAAACAGTACAGCTAGAGAGAGAGAAACAGTACAGCTAGAGAGAGAAACAGTACAGCTAGAGAGAGAAACAGTACAGCTAGAGAGAGAGAAACAGTACAGCTAGAGAGAGAAACAGTACAGTACAGCTAGAGAGAGAAACATTACAGCTAGAGAGAGAAACAGTACAGTACAGCTAGAGAGAGAAACAGTACAGCTAGAGAGAGAAACAGTACAGCTAGAGAGAGAAACAGTACAGCTAGGGAGAGAAAGCCCTTTAACATACGGTACAGCTAGGGAGAGAAAGCCCTTTAACATACGGTACAGCTAGGGAGAGAAACGGCCCGGTACTACACCAAAGAGTCTTTGTTCCCCTGGGCCGGTTCTGATAACTAGTTTTAGCTCTCCGCTCTCTCTCTCTACTTTCATCTCTCCTCTCTCTAATCCCCCTGTACCTGGACATTGAAGGAAATGAAAACGAGTATTTGATTCCTTAAATCCTTATTGGCACATTAACAAAGCTTTCTCTCTGTGTGTTCTCTTGGGCTATGTTTAGTGTGTGTGTGAGCGTGTGTGCGTGTGTGTGTGTGAGCGCGTGTGCGAGGGAGATCATCATCATATTACCGGCAGCTATTCAGACCTGTGTCTTCTCTGCTGGAAAGGTTTATACAGCTAACCCTATAACCCTGTTCCATCTCACCCAGCTCCAGTCTGTCTTAATTTGTCGTTATTTAATTAACCACGCTATTGGATAACCAGAGGTGGAAAAAGTACCCTATTGTCATACTTGAGTAAAAGTCAAGATACCTTAATAGAAAATTACAAGTAAAAATGAAAGTCACCCAGTAAAATACTACTTAAGTAAAAGTCTACAAGTATTTGGTTTTAAATATAATTAAGTATCAAAAGTAAAAGTATAAATCCTTTCAAATGTTTACCTTTATTTAACCAGGCAAGTCAGCTAAGAACACATTCTTATTTTTAGATAGCCAGGGGCCCACTCCATCACACCAACATAATATAACCAGGGGCCCACTCCATCACACCAACATAATATAACCAGGGGCACACTCCATCACACCAACATAATATAACCAGGGGCACACTCCATCACACCAACATAATTTACCAACAAAACAAAGTGTGTTTAGTGAGTCCACCAGGCAGACCAGTCCACCAGGCAGACCAGTCCACCAGGCAGACCAGTCCACCAGGCAGACCAGTCCACCAGGCAGACCAGTCCACCAGGCAGACCAGTCCACCAGGCAGACCAGTCCACCAGGCAGACCAGTCCACCAGACAGACAGTCCACCAGACCAGTCCACCAGGCAGACCAGTCCACCAGGCAGACTCCACCAGCCAGACCAGTCCACCAGGCAGACCAGTCCACCAGGCAGACCAGTCCACCAGGCCAGTCCACCAGACAGACCAGTCCACCAGCCAGACCAGTCCACCAGGCAGACCAGTCCACTAGACAGACCAGTCCACTAGACCAGTCCACACCAGACCAGTCCACCAGTCCACATCCACCAGGCAGACCAGTCCACCAGGCAGACCAGTACCAGACAGACCAGTCCACCAGACAGACCAGTCCACCAGGCAGACCAGTCCACCAGGCAGACCAGTCCACCAGGCAGACCAGTCCACCAGGCAGACCAGTCCACCAGGCAGACCAGTCCACCAGGCAGACCAGTCCACCAGGCAGACCAGTCCACCAGGCAGACCAGTCCACCAGACAGACCAGTCCACCAGTTCCACCAGCCAGACCAGTCCACCAGCCAGACCAGTCCAGGCAGACCAGTCCACCAGGCAGTCCACCAGGCAGACCAGTCCACCAGGCAGACCAGTCCACCAGGCAGACCAGTCCACCAGGCAGACCAGCAGACCAGTCCACCAGGCAGACCAGTCCACCAGGCAGACCAGTCCCACCAGTCCACCAGGCAGACCAGTCCACCAGTCCACCAGGCAGACCAGTCCACCAGGCAGACCAGTCCACCAGGCAGACCAGTCCACCAGGCAGACCAGTCCACCAGACAGACCAGTCCACCAGGACAGTCCACCAGTCCACCAGGCAGACCAGTCCACCAGCCAGACCAGTCCACCAGGCAGACCAGTCCACCAGGCAGACCAGTCCACCAGGCAGACCAGTCCACCAGACAGACCAGTCCACCAGACAGACCAGTCCACCAGTCCACCAGGCAGACCAGTCCACCAGGCAGACCAGTCCACCAGACAGACCAGTCCACCAGGCAGACCAGTCCACCAGGCAGACCAGTCCACCAGGCAGACCAGTCCACCAGGCAGACCAGTCCACCAGTCAGACCAGTCCACCAGGCAGACCAGTCCACCAGGCAGACCAGTCCACCAGTCCACCAGACAGACCAGTCCACCAGGACCAGTCCACCAGGCAGACCAGTCCACCAGGCAGACCAGTCCACCAGTCCACCAGTCAGACCAGTCCACCAGGCAGAGTCCACCAGGATGTTCCACCAGGCAGACCAGTCCACCAGGCATCCAAGGGACCAGTCCACCAGACCAGGCAGACCATGGATGTTCACCAGTCGTCCACCAGGCAGACCAGTCCACCAGACAGACCAGTCCAGACCCAGTCCACCAGGCAGACCAGTTTACGATCCGGTAACCAATTGTACTCTTGTTTATGTTTTTTCACGTTATTTGTACCTTTGTTCGTACATAATGTTTCTGCCACAGTGTCTTATGACCGAAAAGAGCTTCTTGATATCAGGGCAACGATTACTCACCCCGTGACGAGTTGTTCTTCAACGAGCCGGAGTGAAGGATCAGACGCCCAAAAAGTCCCTCATCCCCGTCATTCGCAAGAGGAAAAGACAGAGATATCGTGGACAAGGTCCGGGTGCTTTGTAAGGATCCGTCTACCTTTACCATCGGTCCTATAATCAATCGATAATAAAATAGATGAACTACAAGCAAAGACTATAGTACCAACAGGACATTAAAAACTGTAATATCTTATGTTCCACAGAGTCGTGGCTGAACGACGACATGAATAACATACAGCTGGCGGGTTTTAAGCTTTTTTGGCAGAAGAAGACAGGTGGTAAAACAAGGGGCGGCGGCCAATTATATTTGTAAACAACAACTGGTGCACAAAATCTGAGGAAGTCTCAAGGTTTTGCCTGATGTAGAGTCATGATAAACTGTAGACCACACTATTTACCAAGAGAGTTTACATCAATTACTTTTCGTAGCTGTCTATTTACCACCAGAAACCGATGCACTAAGATCGCACTCGGTGAGCTGTATAAGGCCATAAGCAAACGCTCATCCAGAGGTGGTGCTCCTAGTGGTCGGGGTCTTTAATACAGGGAAACTCTCTCCTAGTGGCTGGGGTCTTTAATACAGGGAAACTCTCTCCTAGTGGTCGGGGTCTTTAATACAGGGAAACTCTCTCCTAGTGGTCGGGGTCTTTAATACAGGGAAACTCTCTCCTAGTGGTCGGGGTCTTTAATACAGGGAAACTCTCTCCTAGTGGTCGGGGTCTTTAATACAGGGAAACTCTCTCCTAGTGGTCGGGGTCTTTAATACAGGGAAACTCTCTCCTAGTGGTCGGGGTCTTTAATACAGGGAAACTCTCTCCTAGTGGTCGGGGTCTTTAATACAGGGAAACTCTCTCCTAGTGGTCGGGGTCTTTAATACAGGGAAACTCTCTCCTAGTGGTCGGGGTCTTTAATACAGGGAAACTCTCTCCTAGTGGTCGGGGTCTTTAATACAGGGAAACTCTCTCCTAGTGGCTGGGGTCTTTAATACAGGGAAACTCTCTCCTAGTGGCCGGGGTCTTTAATACAGGGAAACTCTCTCCTAGTGGTCGGGGTCTTTAATACAGGGAAACTCTCTCCTAGTGGCCGGTGTCTTTAATACAGGGAAACTCTCTCCTAGTGGTCGGGGTCTTTAATACAGGGAAACTCTCTCCTAGTGGTCGGGGTCTTTAATACAGGGAAACTCTCTCCTAGTACTCTCTCCTAGACTTTAATACAGGGAAACTCTCTCCTAGTACTCTCTCCTAGACTTTAATACAGGGAAACTCAAATCCATTTGACCTAATATCTACCAGCATGTTAAATGTGCAACCAGAAGGAAAACAACTCTAGACCCTCTTTACTCCACACACAGAGATGCATACAAAGCTCAGAGTCCTGGCCGTGTGGTGCCAAGACAACAACCTCTCCATCAGCTGGATCAAGACAAAGGAGATGATTGTGGACTCCACATCACCAACAAACTAACATAGTCCAAGCACACCAAGACAGTCATGAAGAGGGCACGACAAAACCTATTCTCCCTCAGGAGACAGAAAAGATTTGGCATGGGTCCTCAGATCCTCAAAGATTTTTTTAAAAAAGCTAGCATCGTTATATAGCTAAAACACATACAACAGCTAGCATCGTTATATACTGTAAACATGTACTACAGATAGCACCATTATATACTGTAAACATGTACTACAGCTAGCACCATTATATACTGTAAACATGTACAACAGATAGCACCATTATATACTGTAAAGATGTACAACAGATAGCACCATTATATACTGTAAACATGTACTACAGATAGCACCATTATATACTGTAAACATGTACTACAGATAGCACCATTATGTACTGTAAACACGTACTACAGCTAGCACCATTATATACTGTAAACATGTACTACAGCTAGCGATATTTAGACCACAATGCAGCTGGAGCACACTAGACATTCTATATTATATTACAACATCAGTCTAACTGAATATGAGCGTTGTGTTGGTTGAATGTTCCAGGCAGGTTCCAGAATGTTCCTCAGCTGGTGAACATCTTCTTTTGTTGAGTAATGGCAGCTGGTTTAGCCAGCTTTGGCGCTGCGGCGATATTTCCAGGGACGTTGGGTTTGGTGGGGCTGTGACACTGGCTGCTTGTCTGGTGCTTTCTGCCCTCCACAGACAGGTGGACAAGCCTCTTGTTCCATTTATTCACCACCCACCACTTCAATGTCTTGCAGAAGACTTATTTGTACTGCAGGTCACCTGGAAAAAGGGAACACATAGACAGACTGGCATGTGTTTTCTGACTCTCAGGGTCAACGGGGCATTGAGGTGGGCTGTTAGCAAAGATGTGAACAGTTTGAGGTGGGCTGTTAGCAAAGATGTGAACAGTTTGAGGTGGGCTGTTAGCAAAGATGTGAACAGTTTGAGGTGGGCTGTTAGCAAAGATGTGAACAGTTTGAGGTGGGCTGTTAGCAAAGATGTGAACAGTTTGAGGGGGGCTTGACTTGTTGACAGTCTTATCGTGTATTGTTGTGTATGGGCACCTACAGTGGTGCTGTTGAGTAGACAAGCACTGCCAACAGTAGATTTAATAGGTTAGAAGAGTCTACTAACAGCCATGCTAAAGAACTGACTCTAATAGAGTTAAGAGGTTAGAAGAGTCTACTAACAGCCATGCTAAAGAACTGACTCTAATAGAGTTAAGAGGTTAGAAGAGTCTACTAACAGCCATGCTAAAGAACTGACTCTAATAGAGTTAAGAGGTTAGAAGAGTCTACTAACAGCCATGCTAAAGAACTGACTCTAATAGAGTTAAGAGGTTAGAAGAGTCTACTAACAGCCATGCTAAAGAACTGACTACAAGAGAGTGAAAAGTTTGAGGAGCACTTGTCTTGTAGACAGTTTAGTGTCATACTAACCTACACACAAAATACCCACCTCCAACAGACACCAGTCAGTCACACCATCCCCTTGTTACTAATATATTTAGACTTCAAGCCTTGCATGAACAATCAATGAAGCCTCCATAATACATAGAACTACAGTAGAAGCCTACTTGTAAAAGACACCAACTTCAGCAACTAGTTTACTGTATGCCAAGCTCCAGTGTGTTTATTTGCTCATCGTGGAAAGATTGGGTAGATTTGAGTAAGATTCAGAAGGTGCCTTCCACTTGTTTCTGGTGCTGAGTTTGATGGGATCGGACTCTAAACTATTCAGAAAGTATTCAGACCCTTTAACCTTTTTCCACATTTGGTTATGTTACAGCCTTATTCTCAAATGGATTCAATTCATTTTCCCCCTCCATTAATCAACACATAATATCCCATGATGACAAAGTGAAAACAAGTTTTTATAATTTTCGCTAATTAAATTCAAATTAAAAACAGAAATACCTTATTTATATAAGTATTCAGACCCTTTCTTATGAGATGCAAAAAATGAGCTCAGGTGCATCCTGTTTCCATTGATCATCCTTGAGATGTTCCTACATCTTGATTGGAGTCCACCTGTGGTAAATGCAATTGATTGGACATGATTTGGAAAGGCATACACCTGTCTATATAAGGTCCCACAGTTGACAGGGCATGTCAGAGCAAAAACCAAACCATGAGGTGGAAGGAATTGTCCGTAGCGCTCCGAGACAGGATTGTGTCGAGACACAGATCTGGGGAAGGGTACCAAAACATTTCCCGCAGCACTGAAGGTCCCCAAGAACACAGTGGCCTCCATCATTCTTAAATGGAAGAAGTTTGGAACCACCAAGACTTCCTAGAGCTGGCTGCCAGGCAAAACTAAGCAATCGGGGGAGAAGGGCCTTGGTCAGGGAGGTGACCAAGAACCCTGATGGTCACTCTGACAGAGCTCCAGAGTTCCTCTGTGTAGATAGGAGAACCTTCTAGAAGGACAAACATCTCTGCCGCACTCCACCAATCAGGCCTTTATGGTATAGGGGCCAGACGGAAGCCACTCCTCAGTAAAAGGTACATGATAGCCCACTTGGAGTTTGCCAAAGGGCACCTAAAGGACTCTCAGACTATTATAAACAAGCTTCTCTGTTCTGATAAAACCAAGATTTAACTCTTTGGCCTGAATGTCAAGCGTCGGGTCTTGAGGAAACCTGGTACCATCCCTACAGTGAAGCATGGTGGTGGCAGCATCCCTATGGTAAAGCATGGTGGTGGCAGCATCATGCCGTAGGGATGTATTTCAGCGGCATGGACTGGGAGGTCCTTGATGAAAACCTGCTCCAGAGCGCTCAGGACCTCAGACTGGGGTGAAGGTTCACCTTCCAACAGGACAATGACCCTGAGCACACAGGCAAGACAATGCAGGAGTAGCTTTGGACAAATTTCTGAATGTCCTTGAGTGGCTCAGCCAGAGCCTGGACTTGAACCTGATCATACATCTCTGAAGAGACCTGAAAATAGCTGTGCAGCGACGCTCCTCATCCAACCTGACAGAGCTTGAGAGGATCTGCAGAGAAGAATGGGAGAAACTCCCCAAATACAGGTGTGCCAAGTTTGTAGCGTCAGACCAAAGAAGACCAGAGGCTGTAATCGCTGCCAAAGGTGCTTCAACAATGTAATGAGTAAAGGGTCTGAATACTTGTGTAAATATTTCAGTTATTTATTTCAGATTTTTTTATTGTGTGTAAATTGAAAAAAAGAAAAAACAATTTAAATCAATTTTAGAATAACGTTGTAAAGTATATAACAGTCAAAGGGTCTGAATACTTTACGAATGCACTGTATAGTCACATTAGCCTCTGTGGTAGGTGGTTAGTTGGTTTGTTGGCTAGCTAGCTAATGGTTAGCTAATGTAACCTAACAGAGCTAACGTTAGCTTGCAAAGTTACAAATCACAATGCCAGATAGCAGCTCGATAATTTCATTGATATTTACATTTACATTTAAGTCATTTAGCAGACGCTCTTATCCAGAGCGACTGGAATGTCAAGCCAGCTTATTATGAAAGCTAGCTAGATTTTGGTTTAGATAAATAAATGTTGTTTTCTAGCTAGCTAGGTAACATTAGCTAGTCTTAACTCAGCTTGACCTCTTTTCTGCTGCACTGATGTAGGCTGATCAGACACTGGTCAGATGCTCCTCTTTGAAGTGAAGGGGAAAATCGATGGAATTAGCATCACTCCATCAGTTCCGTTTTGAAATCCTCTGTCTGAAAGGACTGGCTGGAAACACAGACATTTTTATATTTTTACACTTCGATGGGGTGGTCCTCCATGTCGCGAAATCGCTAAGAATTCTGAATAGTGTAGTTTGCTTACAACCAGGAAATGTAGTTGGCCTGTTTCTACCGGTGAGATGCAGATTTAATTTCCTATATAAACTATTTTGAATTACTATTGAAAACTGAGACATTTACTACTGTTTGTCTATTCAAAATCACTATTGACTACCGTGTCACTACCACACTAGTGAACATGTTATTTCCTCAAGTTGCTAACTGTAGTTATATAATCAAACGAGAAATAATAAGCTAATACAAGCTTAATTGCATGTTTTATTTTATTGTTATTACATATTCAATTACATATGTATACTTCTTTGTTAAACCCGTTGCCATAATATGGACTTGGTCTTTTACCAATTAGGGCTATCTTCTGTATACCACCCCTACCTTGTCACAACACAACTGATTGGCTAAAAATGCATTAAGAAGGAAAGATATTCCACAAATGTACTTTTAACAAGACACTCCTGTTAATTGAAATGCATTCCAGGTGACTAACTCATGAAGCTGGTTGAGAGAATGCCAAGAATGTGCAAAGCTGTCATCAAGGCAAAGGGTGGCTACTTTGAAGAATCTAAAATATATTTTGATTTGTTTAGCACTTTTTTGGTTACTACATGATTCCATATGTGTTGTTTCCTAGTTTTGATGTCTTCACTATTATTCTACAATGTATAAAATAGTAAAAATAAAGAAATATCCTTGAATGAGTACGTGTTTCCAAACTTTTGACTGGTACTGTGTATATATATATATATATATAAAAAATGTCAGTCTCTCGATGTGCAAAACTGATAGAGACATACCCCAAGCGATTTACAGCTGTAATCGCAGCAAAAGGTGTCGCTACAAAGTATTAACTTAAGGGGGCTGAATAATTTTGCACGCCCAATTTTTCAGTTTTTGATTTGTTAAAAAAGTTTGAAATATCCAATACATGTCGTTCCACTTCATGATTGTGTCCCACTTGTTGTTGATTCTTCACAAAAAAATACAGTTTTATATCTTTATGTTTGAAGCCTGAAATGTGGCAAAAGGTCGCAAAGTTCAAGGGGGCCGAATACTTTCGCAAGGCACTGTATATATATATATGTATATATATGTGTGTGTGTTTACACATATTTAACCCCTTTTTGGGGTAGGCACATAACTACCTTCATATTTCCGTTCGTTTTTTAAACCGGTACTGGTTACCTTCAGACGAGTCCTGTGACACTTGTGGGGATCGTGGAGCAAAACAGAAACCCCCATCGTGTTTGTGAGATTCTCGTCTTTCCATGGAATGGTCAACAGTTTGTCAAACCGTTCAGACACTACAGACATTTTTGTGAGAAGACTGATTTTCGGGATGTCTCCTGGTCTGACAGACACCCCTCTAACTCTGCCACCTTTCACCACAGATGGGATGTCTCCTGGTCTGACAGACACCCCTCTAACTCTGCCACCTTTCACCACAGATGGGTTGTCTCCTGGTCTGACAGACACCCCTCTAACTCTGCCACCTTTCACCACAGATGGGATGTCTCCTGGTCTGACAGACACCCCTCTAACTCTGCCACCTTTCACCACAGATGGGATGTCTCCTGGTCTGACAGACACCCCTCTAACTCTGCCACCTTTCACCACAGATGGGATGTCTCCTAGTCTGACAGACACTCCTCTAACTCTGCCACCTTTCACCACAGATGGGATGTCTCCTAGTCTGACAGACACTCCTCTAACTCTGCCACCTTTCACCACAGATGGGATGTCTCCTGGTCTGACAGACACCCCTCTAACTCTGCCACCTTTCACCACAGATGGGATGTCTCCTGGTCTGACAGACACCCCTCTAACTCTGCCACCTTTCACCACAGATGGGATGTCTCCTGGTCTGACAGACACTCCTCTAACTCTGCCACCTTTCACCACAGATGGGATATCTCCTGGTCTGACAGACACCCCTCTAACTCTGCCACCTTTCACCACAGATGCGGAAGTGTGAGAAACCCCCCCAGATATCTCTATCTTAAACTCTAGGGGGCAAAACAGGTCTACAATAGATACATAATATGTTACCCCGGTCTCCTCTTACTAATAGTGTAGCAAGCAACTTTCAAACTATTTCCCCACTCTTCCCTACCAAGGAAATTCCGACAAGACAAAGTTTGAGGATGCTGAATGAAACCAGTGATGTTTTCAGTAAAGTAGGAAGGTCATTTTTCAATAGGCGATAGGAAATTAATGTGCCATGAAAGGAGTGTAGATATTTGACCTGGCGAAGCGGTTTTATGCACTGACTGAATGGGAGATGTTAAAATGTGTACAGTATATGACAATAAAAATATTATTTTTTTATCCACTGGTCTCTGGAAGTTATTATGGGTCCTCATTGTCCGACACCAAGACACTCAATATGTGGTCTGGAGACCGGACTGGATTTACCACAACACTGTATTCAAGGACCAGCTGTGATGGAACACAGGCAGTTCTGAGAAGACTGATTTGACAGTAGCAGACTTTTCTAAACCACAAACTGTCCACTATCCAGGGCAGTAAGCAGGCTACTGGGTGAAGTCTGGCAACCACAGAAACACAGAACAGACATGGGACAGGAACATTCTATCTCCACGGGAACAGAGCCTCAAGGCCTTCTGGGTTCTAACTCTCTCTGATACATCCTGGTCCCCTGCAGCTCTGTAGTTTCCTCTCCTCTCATAGATTTACAGCCTCTCAACAGGTAACTAACGGCCAGTGTTGGAGAGTAGAGAACTACATGTAGTTCAACTAGAAATGTAACTATATTTTGCAGTAGCTCAACCTGGTCTCAGAGACAAATGTATTATATTTTACTAAAATCCATGCCACTCCATTTAGTATTATATGTTACTTTAAGTTAAGTTACATTACATTGGCCTATGTAAAACTGGGACACTCAAACTATTAATTTGGTATGTTACTTTGGTATGTTACTTTGGTATGTTACTTTGGTATGGTACTTTGGTATGTATAAGCCTAACCCTAACCCAAAGGTTGCGAGTTTGAATCTCATAATTTTTGCTAATTAGCAATTGCTTACTATGTTTTATCTACTTTGCAAGTACTTAGCATGTTAGCTAACCGTTCCCCTAACCCTTTAACTAACTCCTGACTCTAACCTTAACCCTTTAACTAACTCCTGACTCTAACCTTAACCCTTTAACTAACTCCTAACTCTAATCTTAACCTTAACCCTTTAACTAACTCCTAACTCTAACCCTTTAACTAACCCTAACCCTTTAACTAACTCCTAACTCCAAACCTTTAACTAACACCTAACTCTAACCCTTTAACTAACTCCTAACCCTAACCCTTTAACTAACTCCTAACTCCAACCCTTTAACTAACTCCTAACTCTAACCCTTTAACTAACTCCTAACCCTAAAACTAACTCCTAACCCTAACCCTTTAACTAACTCCTAACCCTAACCCTTTAACTAACTCCTAACTCTAATTAGCCCTTTAACTAACTCCTAACTCTAACCCTTTAACTAACTCCTAACTCTAATTAGCCCTTTAACTAACTCCTAACCCTAACCCTTTAACTAACTCCTAACCCTAACCCTTTAACTAACTCCTAACTCTAATTAGCCCTTTAACTAACTCCTAACTCTAACCCTTTAACTAACTCCTAACTCTAATTAGCCCTTTAACTAATTCCTAACCCTAACCCTTTAACCTAACTCCTAACCCTAACCCTTTAACGAACTCCTAACCCTAACTCTAACCCTTTAACTAAGTCCTAACTCTAACCCTAATCTAACTCCTAACCCTAACTCTAACCCTTTAACTAACTCCTAACCCTTCAACTAACTCCTAACTCTAACCCTTTAACTAACTCCTAACTCTAATTAGCCCTTTAACGAACTCCTAACCCTAAAACTAACTCCTAACCCTTCAACTAACTCCTAACTCTAACCCTTTAACTAATTCCTAACCCTAACCCTTTAACTAATTCCTAACCCTAAAACTAACTCCTAACTCTAACCCTTTAACTAACACCTAACTCTAACCCTTTAACTAATTCCTAACCCTTTAACTAACTCCTAACCCTAACCCTTTAATTAACTCATAACCCTAACTCTAACCCTTTAACCTAACTCCTAACTCTAACCCTTTAACTAACTCCTAACTCTAACCCTTTAACTAACTCCTAACCCTAACCCTTTAACTAACTCCTAACCCTAACCCTTTAACTAACTCCTAACCCTAACCCTTTAACTAACTCCTAACTCTAACCCTTTAACTAACTCCTAACCCTAACTCTAACCCTTTAGCTAACTCCTAACCCTTTAACTAACTCCTAACCCTAACTCTAACCCTTTAACTAACTCCTAACCCTTTAGCTAACTCCTAACCCTTTAGCTAACTCCTAACCCTTTAGCTAACTCCTAACCCTTTAGCTAACTCCTAACCCTAACTCTAACCCTTTAACTAACTCCTAACCCTTTAACTAACTCCTAACCCTAACTCTAACCCTTTAACTAACTCCTAACCCTAACTCTAACCCTTTAACCTAACCTAACTCTAACCCTTTAGCTAACTCCTAACCCTAACTCTAACCCTTTAACCTAACCTAACTCTAACCCTTTAGCTAACTCCTAACCCTAACTCTAACCCTTTAACCTAACCTAACTCTAACCCTTTAGCTAACTCCTAACCCTAACTCTAACCCTTTAACCTAACCTAACTCTAACCCTTTAGCTAACTCCTAACCCTAACTCTAACCCTTTAACCTAACCTAACTCTAACCCTTTAGCTAACTCCTAACCCTTTAGCTAACTCCTAACCCTTTAGCTAACTCCTAACCCTAACTCTAACCCTTTAACTAACTCCTAACCCTTTAACTAACTCCTAACCCTAACTCTAACCCTTTAGCTAACTCCTAACCCTAACTCTAACCCTTTAACCTAACCTAACTCTAACCCTTTAGCTAACTCCTAACCCTAACTCTAACCCTTTAACCTAACCTAACTCGAACCCTTTAGCTAACTCCTAACCCTAACTCTAACCCTTTAACCTAACCTAACTCTAACCCTTTAGCTAACTCCTAACCCTAACTCTAACCCTTTAACCTAACCTAACTCTAACCCTTTAGCTAACTCCTAACCCTAACTCTAACCCTTGAACCTAACCTAACTCTAACCCTTTAGCTAACTCCTAACCCTAACTCTAACCCTTTAACCTAACCCTAACTCTAACCCTTTAACCTAACCTAACACTAACCTTTTAGCTAACTCCTAACCCTAACTCTAACCCTTTAACCTAACCTAACTCTAACCCTTTAGCTAATTCCTAACCCTAAAACTAACTCCTAACTCTAACCCTTTAACTAACACCTAACTCTAACTCTTTAACTAATTCCTAACCCTTTAACTAACCCTAACCCTTTAACTAACACCTAACTCTAACCCTTTAACTAATTCCTAACCCTTTAACTAACTCCTAACCCTAACCCTTTAATTAACTCATAACCCTAACTCTAACCCTTTAACCTAACTCCTAACTCTAACCCTTTAACTAACTCCTAACTCTAACCCTTTAACTAACTCCTAACCCTAACCCTTTAACTAACTCCTAACCCTAACCCTTTAACTAACTCCTAACCCTAACCCTTTAACTAACTCCTAACTCTAACCCTTTAGCTAACTCCTAACCCTTTAACTAACTCCTAACCCTAACTCTAACCCTTTAACTAACTCCTAACCCTTTAGCTAACTCCTAACCCTTTAGCTAACTCCTAACCCTTTAGCTAACTCCTAACCCTTTAGCTAACTCCTAACCCTAACTCTAACCCTTTAACTAACTCCTAACCCTTTAACTAACTCCTAACCCTAACTCTAACCCTTTAACTAACTCCTAACCCTAACTCTAACCCTTTAACCTAACCTAACTCTAACCCTTTAGCTAACTCCTAACCCTAACTCTAACCCTTTAACCTAACCTAACTCTAACCCTTTAGCTAACTCCTAACCCTAACTCTAACCCTTTAACCTAACCTAACTCTAACCCTTTAGCTAACTCCTAACCCTAACTCTAACCCTTTAACCTAACCTAACTCTAACCCTTTAGCTAACTCCTAACCCTAACTCTAACCCTTTAACCTAACCTAACTCTAACCCTTTAGCTAACTCCTAACCCTTTAGCTAACTCCTAACCCTTTAGCTAACTCCTAACCCTAACTCTAACCCTTTAACTAACTCCTAACCCTTTAACTAACTCCTAACCCTAACTCTAACCCTTTAGCTAACTCCTAACCCTAACTCTAACCCTTTAACCTAACCTAACTCTAACCCTTTAGCTAACTCCTAACCCTAACTCTAACCCTTTAACCTAACCTAACTCGAACCCTTTAGCTAACTCCTAACCCTAACTCTAACCCTTTAACCTAACCTAACTCTAACCCTTTAGCTAACTCCTAACCCTAACTCTAACCCTTTAACCTAACCTAACTCTAACCCTTTAGCTAACTCCTAACCCTAACTCTAACCCTTTAACCTAACCTAACTCTAACCCTTTAGCTAACTCCTAACCCTAACTCTAACCCTTTAACCTAACCCTAACTCTAACCCTTTAACCTAACCTAACTCTAACCCTTTAGCTAACTCCTAACCCTAACTCTAACCCTTTAACCTAACCTAACTCTAACCCTTTAGCTAACTCCTAACCCTTTAGCTAACTCCTAACCCTTTAGCTAACTCCTAACCCTAACTCTAACCCTTTAACTAACTCCTAACCCTTTAACTAACTCCTAACCCTAACTCTAACCCTTTAGCTAACTCCTAACCCTAACTCTAACCCTTTAACCTAACCTAACTCTAACCCTTTAGCTAACTCCTAACCCTAACTCTAACCCTTTAACCTAACCTAACTCTAACCCTTTAGCTAACTCCTAACCCTAACTCTAACCCTTTAACCTAACCTAACTCGAACCCTTTAGCTAACTCCTAACCCTAACTCTAACCCTTTAACCTAACCTAACTCTAACCCTTTAGCTAACTCCTAACCCTAACTCTAACCCTTTAACCTAACCTAACTCTAACCCTTTAGCTAACTCCTAACCCTAACTCTAACCCTTTAACCTAACCTAACACTAACCCTTTAGCTAACTCCTAACCCTAACTCTAACCCTTTAACTAACTCCTAACCCTAACTCTAACCCTTTAACCTAACCTAACTCTAACCCTTTAACTAACTCCTAACCCTAACTCTAACCCTTTAACCTAACCTAACTCGAACCCTTTAGCTAACTCCTAACCCTAACTCTAACCCTTTAACCTAACCTAACTCTAACCCTTTAACCTAACCTAACACTAACCTTAATCCTAACCCTTTACATATTTCTTAACTCTAACCTTAACCCCCAACCTATTATACTAAAGCAGTCAAAGTTAATATTTTCATACCAAATGATCAAGACGTAGGATACTATACATCCTACAATTCATACTATATTTTACGACCGCCTACTGGTAGGCCAATGTAATGTAAATAAACGTAACATATCGTACTAAATGGAGTGGCACAGTTTTTTAGGAAATGTACATTCTGCTCTGAGACCAGGTTGTGTATCTTGGTAGTAGTTGAACCTGATTTAATTCATGGTAGTGTTCCTAGCAGATTTTATGCCATTGTAGCAGTGTAGCTAACTACTGGAACTATGCAGAACTTAAAACATATGGTTGAAGTAGGCAATCATTTCCTTTCCTTGTCGGCATCAGACCTAATTAATTCTCATGTTGTGTGTGTTTAATAGGCGTCGTTCCACATTCTGTTAACGTAAGGAGTGACTTTAGTTCAGTGAAATATATTTTTCTTAAAGGGTAGCTTTAGTGTATTTGAACTTCTTCCAAAGTGAAGTAATTGGTAGCTTGGTAAAGACTATTTTCAGAGTAGCTTCCCCAACACTGGGCCCTGTGCATCTCTGCTGGCTCTCTAGCTCACTCTAACTCACAAACTGCTCTTTGTTCACCTGGTTAACCTAACTCCTTGCTCCGGCCAAACTCTACACCACGCCCACATACACCACGCCCACATACACCACGCCCACAGACATTAGTTTCTTCTCCGCAATGAGTCTGGATCTGTGTACCTCTCCCCAACTATATCTAGAACGCAAAAACATTCTAACCATTCTGATTGGTCAGAGAAACCAATGGGTTGGGCATGAGCCAGGGCTGGGGGGGACAAGGGGCTGTATGGTGAGAGGCTGGGGTGAGGAGCTGGAGGGGAGGAGCTGGGGGGGACAAGGGGATGTATGGTGAGAGGCTGGGGTGAGGAGCTGGAGGGGAGGAGCTGGGGGGGACAAGGGGATGTATGGTGAGAGGCTGGGGTGAGGAGCTGGAGGGGAGGAGCAAGCCTCGCATGGCAGTCAGAGTGAGAGAGAGAGAGAAAGAGAAACAGAGAGAGAAAGCAGAGAGCTTTGGGTTTCAGGACTTTGAAAGTGATATGGGTGAGATGCTTCTTTCAGGCCGGACCCCAAATCTGCTGTTGATGGACAGACCACCCTGCTCTCAGCTCTTATAGCCCTGCGACAGAGGCTCCTCCACTAGCCATTTTCCTATCAGACTCCTCTACCCTCCATCAGACTCCTCTACCCTCCATCAGACTCCTCTACCCTCCACCACACTCCTCTACCCTCCACCACACTCCTCTACCCTCTATCAGACTCCTCTACCCTCCACCAGACTCCTCTACCCTCCACCAGACTCCTCTACCCTCCACCAGACTCCTCTACCCTCCACCAGACTCCTCTACCCTCTATCAGACTCCTCTACCCTCCACCAGACTCCTCTACCCTCCACCAGACTCCTCTACCCTCCACCAGACTCCTCTACCCTCCACCAGACTCCTCTACCCTCCATCAGACTCCTCTACCCTCCACCAGACTCCTCTACCCTCCACCAGACTCCTCTACCCTCCATCAGACTCCTCTACCCTCTATCAGACTCCTCTACCCTCCACCAGACTCCTCTACCCTCCACCAGACTCCTCTACCCTCCATCAGACTCCTCTACCCTCCATCAGACTCCTCTACCCTCCATCAGACTCCTCTACCCTCCATCAGACTCCTCTACCCTCCATCAGACTCCTCTACCCTCCATCAGACTCCTCTACCCTCCACCACACTCCTCTACCCTCCACCACACTCCTCTACCCTCCATCAGACTCCTCTACCCTCCATCAGACTCCTCTACCCTCCATCAGACTCCTCTACCCTCCATCAGACTCCTCTACCCTCCATCAGACTCCTCTACCCCATCAGACTCCTCTACCCTCCACCAGACTCCTCTACCCTCCACCAGACTCCTCTACCCTCCACCACACTCCTCTACCCTCCACCAGTCTCCCCATCCGCAGGTTCCCCTGGCTCTAACCCCCATCAGCTGGTTCCCCCTGGCTTCAACCCCCATCAGTTGGTTCTCCCTGGCTTCAACCCCCATCAGCTGGTTCACCCTGGCTCTAACCCCCATCAGCTGGTGCCTGGAGGAGTGTTGCCCCTGCCTGGAGGAGTGTTGCCCCTGGCTGGAGGAGTGTTGCCCCTGGCTGGAGGAGTGTTGCCCCTGGCTGGAGGAGTGTTGCCCCTGGCTGGAGGAGTGTTCCCCCTGCCTGGAGGAGTGTTCCCCTGCCTGGAGGAGTGGTCCCCTGCCTGGAGGAGTGGTCCCCTGGCTGGAGGAGTGTTCCCCTGGATGGAGGAGTGTTCCCCTGGATGGAGGAGTGTTCCCCTGGCTGGAGGAGTGTTGACCTGGCTGGAGGAGTGGTCCCCTGGCTGGAGGAGTGTTGCCCTGGCTGGAGGAGTGGTCCCCTGGCTGGAGGAGTGTTCCCCTGGCTGGAGGAGTGTTCCCCTGGCTGGAGGAGTGTTCCCCCTGGCTGGAGGAGTGGTCCCCTGGCTGGAGGAGTGTTCCCCCTGGATGGAGGAGTGTTCCCCCTGGATGGAGGAGTGTTCCCCCTGGATGGAGGAGTGTTCCCCTGGCTGGAGGAGTGTTGCCCCTGGCTGGAGGAGTGTTGCCCCGGATGGAGGAGTGTTGCCCCGGATGGAGGAGTGTTGCCCCGGATGGAGGAGTGTTGCCCCGGATGGAGGAGTGTTCCCCCCGGATGGAGGAGTGTTCCCCTGGATGGAGGAGTGTTCCCTTGGATGGAGGAGTGTTCCCCTGGATGGAGGAGTGTTCCCCCTGGATGGAGGAGTGTTCCCCCTGGATGGAGGAGTGTTCCCCCTGGCTGGAGGAGTGTTCCCCCTGGCTGGAGGAGTGTTCCCCCTGGCTGGAGGAGTGTTCCCCCTGGCTGGAGGAGTGTTGCACCGGATGGAGGAGTGTTCCCCTGGCTGGAGGAGTGTTCCCCTGGCTGGAGGAGTGTTCCCCTGCCTGGAGGAGTGTTCACCTGGCTGGAGGAGTGTTCACCTGGCTGGAGGAGTGTTCCCCTGGCTGGAGGAGTGTTGCCCCTGGCTGGAGGAGTGTTTCCCCTGGCTGGAGGAGTGTTCCCCCTGGATGGAGGAGTGTTCCCCTGGATGGAGGAGTGTTCCCCTGGATGGAGGAGTGGTCCCCTGGCTGGAGGAGTGTTCCCCCTGGCTGGAGGAGTTTTCCCCCTGGATGGAGGAGTGTTCCCCCTGGATGGAGGAGTGTTCCCCTGGCAGGAGGAGTGTTCCCCTGGATGGAGGAGTGTTCCCCCTGGCTGGAGGAGTGTTGCCCTGGATAGAGGAGTGGTCCCCCTGGATGGATGAGTGTTCCCCTGGCTGGAGGAGTGTTTCCCTGCCTGGAGGAGTGGTCCCCCTGGATGGAGGAGTGTTCCCCTGGCTGGAGGAGTGTTCCCCTGGATGGAGGAGTGTTCCCCTGGCTGGAGGAGTGTTCCCCTGGATGGAGGAGTGTTCCCCCTGGATGGATGAGTGTTCCCCTGGCTGGAGGAGTGTTCCCCCTGGATGGAGGAGTGTTCCCCTGGCTGGAGGAGTGTTCCCCTGGCTGGAGGAGTGTTCCCCCTGGATGGAGGAGTGTTCCCCCTGGCTGGAGGAGTGTTCCCCCTGGATGGAGGAGTGTTCCCCCTGGATGGAGGAGTGTTCCCCCTGGCTGGAGGAGTGTTCCCCCTGGATGGAGCAGTGTACCCCTGGATGGAGGAGTGTTCCCCTGGATGGAGGAGTGTTCCCCTGGATGGAGGAGTGTTCCCCTGGATGGAGGAGTGGTCCCCTGGCTGGAGGAGTGTTCCCCCTGGCTGGAGGAGTTTTCCCCCTGGATGGAGGAGTGTTCCCCCTGGATGGAGGAGTGTTCCCCTGGCAGGAGGAGTGTTCCCCTGGATGGAGGAGTGTTCCCCCTGGCTGGAGGAGTGTTGCCCTGGATAGAGGAGTGGTCCCCCTGGATGGATGAGTGTTTCCCCTGGATGGATGAGTGTTTCCCCTGGCTGGATGAGTGTTCCCCTGGCTGGAGGAGTGTTTCCCTGCCTGGAGGAGTGGTCCCCCTGGATGGAGGAGTGTTCCCCTGGCTGGAGGAGTGTTCCCCTGGATGGAGGAGTGTTCCCCTGGCTGGAGGAGTGTTCCCCTGGATGGAGGAGTGTTCCCCCTGGATGGATGAGTGTTCCCCTGGCTGGAGGAGTGTTCCCCCTGGATGGAGGAGTGTTCCCCTGGCTGGAGGAGTGTTCCCCTGGCTGGAGGAGTGTTCCCCCTGGATGGAGGAGTTTTCCCCCTGGATGGAGGAGTGTTCCCCCTGGATGGAGGAGTGTTCCCCTGGCAGGAGGAGTGTTCCCCTGGATGGAGGAGTGTTCCCCCTGGCTGGAGGAGTGTTGCCCTGGATAGAGGAGTGGTCCCCCTGGATGGATGAGTGTTTCCCCTGGATGGATGAGTGTTTCCCCTGGCTGGATGAGTGTTCCCCTGGCTGGAGGAGTGTTTCCCTGCCTGGAGGAGTGGTCCCCCTGGATGGAGGAGTGTTCCCCTGGCTGGAGGAGTGTTCCCCTGGATGGAGGAGTGTTCCCCTGGCTGGAGGAGTGTTCCCCTGGATGGAGGAGTGTTCCCCCTGGATGGATGAGTGTTCCCCTGGCTGGAGGAGTGTTCCCCCTGGATGGAGGAGTGTTCCCCTGGCTGGAGGAGTGTTCCCCTGGCTGGAGGAGTGTTCCCCCTGGATGGAGGAGTGTTCCCCCTGGCTGGAGGAGTGTTCCCCCTGGATGGAGGAGTGTTCCCCCTGGATGGAGGAGTGTTCCCCCTGGCTGGAGGAGTGTTCCCCCTGGATGGAGCAGTGTACCCCTGGATGGAGGAGTGTTCCCCTGGATGGAGGAGTGTTCCCCTGGATGGAGGAGTGGTCCCTTGGCTGGAGGAGTGTTCCCCTGGATGGAGGAGTGTTCCCCCTTGGCTGGAGGAGTGTTCCCCCTGGATGGAGGAGTGTTCCCCCTGGATGGAGGAGTGTTACCTAACACAGTTTCAAACCTCTGGTCCCCCCAACTGTTCCATGTATTTAACTCTTCCAAAGTAGCCCTGAACTGTGTTCAACTTGTCAACTAATTTTCACGCCCAAAACTACAGGTTATAACACCTGAAACACAAAGTTAATTAAGGGCTTGATGATTCGCTGACAAGTTGAAGACGGTTCTGGGCTTCAACAACATGGTTCAGGAGGAGTGGATTGTGAATCACTGACCTAAAACATGGCTGGGTCTCCAGAAGCTGACAGTATTGGATATTTATGGTGCTGCAGCCGAGGAAAATATCTGAGAGCATCCCTTTGTTGTGATGACGGCTTCACCTTTATTACATAGAAGATGAGGGAGCCTGGAATATAGAGTTATGGCTATATAGTGACTCTGTGTGTGTTGTTGAGAGTAAAGGGTCCCGGTGGAGCTCGTGGTTCCAGGGAAGAGAAGGACGCCTCAGGTCATCATCAGAGGAGCAGAGGATTCTCCCTGACAGCAGGCCTGAACATCACTAAAACTGTTACAATGGACTCACGCCTTTCTGTCTCCTCTCCTCCCCACTCTTCTCCTCCTCTCACCTCACATCCTCTCCTCCCCTCCTCTCCTCCCCACATCTCCTCTCACCTCACATCCTCTCCTCCCTGCCCCTCTCCTCCCCACTCCTCTCCTCCCCTCCGACCCGCTCCTCATCCCTCCTCTCCTCTCCCCTCACATCCTCTCCTCCTCTCCGCTCTTCTCCTCCTCTCATCTCCTCTCCCCTCAAATCCTCTCCTCCCCTCCTCTCCTCCCCACTCCTCTCCTCCTCTCATCTCCTCTCACCTCACATCCTCTCCTCCCTCCTCCTCTCATCTCCCCCTCTCCCCCTCTCCTCTCCTCTCATTTCATATTCCCCTCCCTCCCTCCCCCTCCCTCTCCTCTAGCTTCCTCTCTTCTCCCCTCTCCCCTCATTCATCTAACTTCATTTTGTCTCCCCTCCTGTCCCACTCCACCCCTCCCTCCCTCCCTCCCCTTCCCTCATATCCTATCCTCTCCCCTCTTCTCCTCACTCCTCTAGCTTCACCTCGTCTCCCCTCCTCTCCTCTACCCTCCCCTCATCCCATGTCCTCTCATCTACTTTCCTCTCCTATCCCCTCCTAACTCTTCCCTCCGATTCCCTCTCTCCTTTCTTTCCATACCCATCCTCTTCTCTCTGTAATAACGATAACACAAGACTCCATTTAATATAGGGAATTGTCCTTTAACTCTTCTCCCTTCCCTCCCTGCCTACCTCCCCTCCTCTCTCCTCTCCCTTCCTTTTTTCTGTCCTCTCCCATGCCCCCCCTCCCTCCCTCCTCTCCTCTCCCTCTCATCTCCCTCCCCTCCCTCCCTCCCTCCTCTCCTCTCACCTCCCTCCCATCTCCCTCCCCTCCTTTCCGCTCTTCTCCCTTCCTTCCCTCCCTCCCTCCCCTCCCTACCTCCCCTCCTCTCTCCCCTCTTCTCTCCCTTCCTTTTCTGTCCTCTCCCATACCCTCCCTCCCTCCTCTCCTCTCCTCTCCCTCCCCTCCCCGCTCTTCTCCCCTCCCCTCTCACTTGTTCAGTATGATAGAATGCTTCATGAAGTTACGGATATATTCAATCAATCCCTATCCCAGTCTGTTGTCCCCACATGCTTCAAGATGGCTACCATTGTTCCTGTACCCAAGAAGGCAAATACAACTGAACTAAATGACTACTAGCATTCACTTCAGTCATTTTGAAGTGCTTTGAGAGACTAGTTAAGGATCATATCACCTCCACCTCCACCACTCTAGACCCACTTCAATTTGCATATCGCCCCAACAGGTCCACAGACGATGTAATCGCCATCCAACTTCACACTGCCCTGACCAATCTGGACAAGAGGAATATCTATGTGAGAATGCTGTTCATTGACTTCAGCTCAGCATTCAACACCATAGACCCTCCAAACTCATCATCAAGCTGGAGGCACTGGGTCTCGACCCCGCCCTGTGCAGCTGGGTCCTGGACTTCCTGATGGGCCGCCCCCCCCAGGTGGTGAAGGTAGGAAACAACACCTCCACTTCACTGACCCTCAACACTGGGGCCCCACAAGGGTGCATGCTCAGCCCCCTCCTGTACTCCCTGGTCACCCATGACTGCGTGGCCATGCACATCGCCAACTCAATCATCAAGTTTGCGGACGACAACAGTGGTAGGCTTGATTACCAACAATGAGCAGCCTACAGGGAGGAGGTGAGGGCCCTCAGAGTGTGGTGTCAGGAAAATAACCTCACACTCACCATCAACAAAACAAAGGAAATGATCGTGGACTTCAGGAAACAGCAGAGGGAGTAGCCCCCCCATCCACATCGAAGGGACTTGGGTGGAGAAGGTGGAAAGTTTTAAGTTCCTCGGCATAAACATCACGGACAAACTGAATTGGTCCACCCACACAGACAGTGTTGTGAAGAAAGCGCAGCAGCGCCTCTTCAACCTCAGGAGGCTGAAGAAATTTGGCTTGTCACCCAAAACCCTAACAAACCTTTACAGATGCACAATCGGGAGCATTCTGTCAGGGTGTATCACCGCCTGGTACGGCACCTGCTCCGCCCACAACCGTAAGGCTTTCCAGAGGGTAGTGAGGTCTGCACAACGCATCACCGGGGGCAAAGTACCTGCCCTCCAGGACACCTACACCACCCGATGTTACAGGAAGGCCATAAAGATAATCAAGGACAACAACCACCCGAGCCACTGCCTGTTCACCCCGCTATCATCCAGAAGGCGAGGTCAGTACAGGTGCATCAAAGCTGGGGCCGAGAGACTGAAAAACAGCTTCTATCTCAAGGCCATCTGACTGTTAAACAGCCATCACTAACTCAGAGAGGCTGCTGTCTACATAGAGACTCATATCACTGGCCACTTCAATAAATGGATCACGAGTCACTTTAAACAATGCACTTTAATAATGTTTATATATCCTACATCACTCATCTCATATGTATATACTGTATTTAATACCATCTACTGCATCTTGCCTATGCTGCTCGGCCATCACTCATCCATATATTTATATATACATATTCTCATTCACTCCTTTAGATTTGTGTGTATTAGGTGGTTGTTGGGGAATTGTTAGATTGCTTGTTAGATATTACTGCACTGTTGGAACTAGAAGCACAAGCATTTCGCTACACTCGCATTAACATCTGCCAACGATGTGTATGTGACCAATAACATCTGCTAACCATGTGTATGTGACCAATAACATCTGCTAACCATGTGACCAATAACATCTGCTAACCATGTGACCAATAACATCTGCTAACCATGTGTATGTGACCAATAACATCTGCTAACCATGTGACCAATAACATCTGCTAACCATGTGACCAATAACATCTGCTAACCATGTGACCATTAACATCTGCTAACCATGTGACCAATAACATCTGCTAACCATGTGTATGTGACCAATAACATCTGCCAACCATGTGACCAATAACATCTGCTAACCATGTGACCAATAACATCTGCTAACCATGTGTATGTGACCAATAACATCTGCTAACCATGTGACCAATAACATCTGCTAACCATGTGTATGTGACCAATAACATCTGCTAACCATGTGACCAATATCATCTGCTAACCATGTGACCAATAACATCTGCTAACCATGTGACCAATAACATCTGCTAACCATGTGACCAATAACATCTGCTAACCATGTGACCAATAACATCTGCTAACCATGTGACCAATAACATCTGCTAACCATGTGTATGTGACCAATAACATCTGCTAACCATGTGACCAATAACATCTGCTAACCATGTGACCAATAACATCTGCTAACCATGTGACCAATAACATCTGCTAACCATGTGTATGTGACCAATAACATCTGCTAACCATGTGACCAATAACATCTGCTAACCATGTGACCAATAACATCTGCTAACCATGTGACCAATAACATCTGCTAACCATGTGTATGTGACCAATAACATCTGCTAACCATGTGACCAATAACATCTGCTAACCATGTGACAAATATCATCTGCTAACCATGTGACCAATAACATCTGCTAACCATGTGACCAATAACATCTGCTAACCATGTGACCAATAACATCTGCTAACCATGTGTATGTGACCAATAACATCTGCTAACCATGTGACCAATATCATCTGCTAACCATGTGACCAATAACATCTGCTAACCATGTGACCAATAACATCTGCTAACCATGTGACCAATAACATCTGCTAACCATGTGACCAATAACATCTGCTAACCATGTGACCAATAACATCTGCTAACCATGTGTATGTGACCAATAACATCTGCTAACCATGTGACCAATAACATCTGCTAACCATGTGACCAATAACATCTGCTAACCATGTGTATGTGACCAATAACATCTGCTAACCATGTGACCAATAACATCTGCTAACCATGTGACCAATAACATCTGCTAACCATGTGACCAATAACATCTGCTAACCATGTGTATGTGGCCAATAACATCTGATTTGATTTGAAGCTCCATGCTTGTTCAGTATGACAGCCACTGGATCAACAGATGCCCTTGTGGTTTTGCACAATATGCTATTGATTATATTCAGAACTAACCAACAGGTAAACAGGCACTTTTCTCTCAGGTTGCTCGACGAGGTCTGGGATTGACAGACGGGTCATGAAATACACACCACACACACACAGTCATGATAACCACAAACACACAAACTTTGGAAGAAAGGAAGAAGAGTTATTGCTGGTGGATCCTGTGACATATGTTCACCTTTTTATGCACCAAAACCCACATATTAAAGATCTCTATGTGTAACATGTCTTAATCTCTGTCTCGATCACTTCCTCCATTCTGGTCTCTTACTCATCTCCTCTTCCCCCATTCTGTTTTCTTACTCATCTCCTCTTCCCCCATTCTGGTCTCTTACTCATCTCCTCTTCCCCCATTCTGTTCTCTTACTCATCTCCTCTTCCCCCATTCTGTTTTCTTACTCATCTCCTCTTCCCCCATTCTGTTTTCTTACTTCTCCTCTTCCCCCATTCTGTTTTCTTATCTCTCCTCTTCCCCCATTCTGTTCTCTTACTCATCTCCTCTTCCCCCATTCTGGTCTCTCTTCTCCTCTTCCCCCATTCTGTTTTCTTATCATCTCCTCTTCCCCCATTCTGGTCTCTTACTCATCTCCTCTTCCCCCATTCTGGTCTCTTACTCATCTCCTCCTCCCCCATTCTGGTCTCTTACTCATCTCCTCTTCCCCCATTCTGTTTTCTTACTCATCTCCTCTTCCCCCATTCTGGTCTCTTACTCATCTCCTCTTCCCCCATTCTGGTCTCTTACTCATCTCCTCCTCCCCCATTCTGGTCTCTTACTCATCTCCTCTTTCACCATGTCTTCTTTTCTCTCTCCTGTCTCCTCTCTCTACCCCTATCCCCAGTCCACATCTGCTAAGCAACAGTTCCACGGTGTTAAGAACAACATGTCTCTCTCAGCCTGGTCTCTCAGCCTGGCCTCTCAACCTGGTCTCTCAGCCTCTCAACCTGGTCTCTCAGCCTGGTCTCTCAGCCTGGTCTCTCAGCATGGTCTCTCAGCATGGTCTCTCAGCCTCTCAACCTGGTCTCTCAGCCTGGTCTCTCAGCCTGGTCTCTCAGCATGGTCTCTCAGCATGGTCTCTCAGCATGGTCTCTCAGCCTCTCAACCTGGTCTCTCAGCCTGGTCTCTCAGCCTGGTCTCTCAGCCTGGTCTCTCAGCCTGGTCTCTCAGCCTCTCAGCCTGGTCTCTCAGCCTGGTCTCTCAGCCTCTCAGCCTGGTCTCTCAGCCTGGTCTCTCAGCCTGGTCTCTCAGCCTGGTCTCTCAGCCTCTCAACCTGGTCTCTCAGCCTGGTCTCTCAGCCTGGTCTCTCAGCCTGGTCTCTCAGCCTGGTCTCTCAGCCTCTCAACCTGGTCTCTCAGCCTGGTCTCTCAGTCTCTCAGCCTGGTCTCTCAGCCTCTCAACCTGGTCTCTCAGCCTGGTCTCTCAGCCTGGTCTCTCAGCCTAGCCTGGTCTCTCAGCCTGGTCTCTCAGCCTGGTCTCTCAGCCTCTCAGCCTGGTCTCTCAGCCTGGTCTCTCAGCCTGGTCTCTCAGCCTGGTCTCTCAGCCTGGTCTCTCAGCTTCTCAACCTGGTCTCTCAGCCTGGTCTCTCAGCCTGGTCTCTCAGCCTGGTCTCTCAGCCTGGTCTCTCAGCCTGGTCTCTCAGCATGGTCTCTCAGCATGGTCTCTCAGCCTGGTCTCTCAGCCTGGTCTCTCAGCCTGGTCTCTCAGCATGGTCTCTCAGCCTGGTCTCTCAGCCTCTCAACCTGGTCTCTCAGCCTGGTCTCTCAGCCTGGTCTCTCAGCCTGGTCTCTCAGCCTCAGCCTGGTCTCTCAGCCTGGTCTCTCAGCCTGGTCTCTCAGCCTCTCAACCTGGTCTCTCAGCCTGGTCTCTCAGCCTGGTCTCTCAGCCTGGTCTCTCAGCCTGGTCTCTCAGCCTGGTCTCTCAGCCTGGTCTCTCAGCCTGGTCTCTCAGCCTCTCAGCCTGGTCTCTCAGCATGGTCTCTCAGCATGGTCCCTCAGCCTGCTCCCTCAGCCTGGTCTCTCAGCCTGGTCTCTCAGCCTGGTCTCTCAGCCTGGTCTCTCAGCCTGGTCTCTCAGCCTGGTCTCTCAGCATGGTCTCTCAGCATGGTCTCTCAGCATGGTCTCTCAGCCTGGTCCCTCAGCCTGCTCCCTCAGCCTGGTCTCTCAGCCTGGTCTCTCAGCCTGGTCCCTCAGCATGGTTTCTCAGCATGGTCTCTCAGCATGGTCTCTCAGCATGGTCTCTCAGCCTGGTCTCTCAGTATGGTCTCTCAGCCTGCTCCCTCAGCCTGGTCCCTCAGCCTGGTCTCTGGTCATACATAAGAGGATCCGTTGTGCCTTCTTCATCACACTGTCTATGTGGGTGGTCCATTTCTGTCTGTCAGTGACGTGTACGAGATGGAACTTGAAGCTTTCCACCTTCTCCACTGTGGTCCCATCAATGTAGGTAGGGGAGTGCACCCTTGCTGTTTCCTGAAGTTCACGATCATCTCCTTTGTTTTGTTGACGTTGAGTGAGAGGTTGTTTTCCAGGCACCACACTCCCAGAGCCCTCACCTCCTCCCTGTAGGCTGTCTCGTCGTCTTTGGTAATCAGGCCTACATTTGAGACAGAGGCTCCGTCAGAACACACACAGACCTGCCACAGGCTCACACAACAGTGTGGCTCACGAAATCACTCTCTCTGGGAATTAAATGACCTTTGTAATAAATGATCTGGAATATGTCAGATCTCAGCCCAAGTACTCACTCTGTGTCAACAACAACTTGCATGCGTCAGACGGAAAAAAAAGAGAGAGAGGCACGGAAAGACAACGAGAGAGAGATGCTCAACATGAGCTCCTGATATATTCATGTCTTTGTTTTTAGAATGAGATAAACACTCTAATCGAAAAAGACGTCCAGACAAGAAGTGATGAACAACAACTCTATTAATTCAGAATAGAAAAAAAAGTAACTTTGCGCCTCAAGTGAAGAAGTTTTGACTGTAGCTAGGCACACAACAAAGACCTAGCCGGCAGACGAACAAGCTAGCCAGAAGAAACGAGCTAGAACAAACCTAGCAAGGGGAGTTAATACAACTACATCAAACGACCACACTGTCAACCAGAAAGGACTCTAACTTTAAACATATCTTCTTCTTTTGTTGTGTGTGTGAAGATTTGTCAACTCTTTTTGCTGGTTTTTGAACTACATTAGAGCTAGCTATCAACAGCAGCAGACGAACAAACGGGTTGCTATGGCAACGGGGCAGGACAGAGCAGCAGCGGCAGAGCCCAGAGGCACCGTGTCCCCACTTCCCCTCAGCGCTGAAACCATCCTCTACCCTCCAGAGGCCACATAATGACACAACGAGGAAAACATTTAAACAGAAACTACTAAAGGGGAGGCCAGAAACCCTTTTTGTAGACCTCTACAGAAACGGTGACGTGAGTAATCTCATCTTCCTCACTGACCAGCCAAACGCCTGGCGCTCAGCAGTCTGCTCTCACTACCCATCCATAAAGACAGAGGGACTCTGTAACGGGGGGAAGCTGAAAGTCAAAGAGACAGACAACCCTGACAGCACCTTGATAACAATCAACCTCTACAAGACTGGGACTGTCATGGTGCAAGGTAACATTAGGCTGTTTGAAACATCAATCAACCTCTACAAGACTGGGACTGTCATGGTGCAAGGTAACATTAGGCTGTTTGAAACATCAATCAGGCTGTTTGAAACATCAATCAACCTCTAAGACTGGGACTGTCAAGACTGGGACTGTCATGGTGCAAGGTAACATTAGGCTGTTTGAAACATCAATCAACCTCTACAAGACTGGGACTGTCATGGTGCAAGGTAACATTAGGCTGTTTGAAACATCAATCAACCTCTACAAGACTGGGACTGTCATGGTGCAAGGTAACATTAGGCTGTTTGAAACATCAATCAACCTCTACAAGACTGGGACTGTCATGGTGCAAGGTAACATTAGGCTGTTTGAAACATCAATCAACCTCTACAAGACTGGGACTGTCATGGTGCAAGGTAACATTAGGCTGTTTGAAACATCAATCAACCTCTACAAGACTGGGACTGTCATGGTGCAAGGTAACATTAGGCTGTTTGAAACATCAATCAACCTCTACAAGACTGGGACTGTCATGGTGCAAGGTAACATTAGGCTGTTTGAAACATCAATCAACCTCTACAAGACTGGGACTGTCATGGTGCAAGGTAACATTAGGCTGTTTGAAACATCAATCAACCTCTACAAGACTGGGACTGTCATGGTGCAAGGTAACATTAGGCTGTTTGAAACATCAATCAACCTCTACAAGACTGGGACTGTCATGGTGCAAGGTAACATTAGGCTGTTTGAAACAGACCTTCAGACCAATAAGGAGAGAGCAGAGAAAGAGCAGGACACCACCAGTGACATGACCTCCCACAAGACAAACTCCACCAGCACCACCCTCACCCCTACTCTCCCCAGCCAAAAAGGCACATCCTGCACCACCCCCACCCCTACTCTCCCCAGCCAAAAAGGCACATCCTGCACCACCCCCACCCCTACTCTCCCCAGCCAAAAAGGCACATCCTGCACCACCCCCACCCCTACTCTCCCCACCCAAAAAGGCACATCCTGCACCACCCCCACCCCTACTCTCCCCACCCAAAAAGGCACATCCTGCACCACCCCCACCCCTACTCTCCCCACCCAAAAAGGCACATCCTGCACCACCCCCACCCCTACTCTCCCCACCCAAAAAGGCACATCCAGCACCTCTCTTCCCACCATAGTGGAGGACACGCCCCAGGAGGAGAGCGACCCCCCACCCAGAGCAGGCACATCCAGCCCTCTCTTCCCACCATGGGTGACATGAGGAGGATGAGTTCAGCGCAGACTGGAGGTGGCCCTCCTCACCACCATGGCTGCCATGAGGGACAAGTTCACCAGACTGGAGGTGGCCCTCCTCACCACCATGGCTGCCATGAGGGATGAGTTCACCAGACTGGAGGTGGACCTCCTCACCACCATGGCTGACATGAGGGATGAGTTCACCAGACTGGAGGTGACCCTCCTCACCACCATGGCTGTCATGAGGGATGAGTTCACCAGACTGGAGGTGACCCACCTCACCACCATGGCTGACATGAGGGATGAGTTCACCAGACTGGAGGTGGCCCTCCTCACCACCATGGCTGACATGAGGGATGAGTTCACCAGACTGGAGGTGGCCCTCCTCACCACCATGGCTGCCATGAGGGATGAGTTCACCAGACTGGAGGTGGCCCTCCTCACCACCATGGCTGACATGAGGGATGAGTTCACCAGACTGGAGGTGGCCCTCCTCACCACCATGGCTGCCATGAGGGATGAGTTCACCAGACTGGAGGTGGCCCTCCTCACCACCATGGCTGCCATGAGGGATGAGTTCACCAGACTGGAGGTGGCCCTCCTCACCACCATGGCTGACATGAGGGATGAGTTCACCAGACTGGAGGTGACCCTCCTCACCACAATGGCTGACATGAGGGATGAGTTCACCAGACTGGAGGTGGCCCTCCTCACCACCATGGCTGACATGAGGGATGACCCACAGCACAGCCTCCCACTGACAGACAAGCCACATCCCAGCTCCAACACCCACCAGCCCCCCCTCTGCCCCCTCCAGCTCCAACACCCACCAGCCCCCCTCTGCCACATCCAGCTCCAACACCCACCAGCCCCCCTCTGCCCCCTCCAGCTCCAACACCCACCAGCCCCCTCTACCCTCTCCAGCTCCAACACCCACCAGCCCCCCTCTGCCCCCTCCAGCTCCAACACCCACCAGCCCCCCTCTGCCCCTCCAGCTCCAACACCCACCAGCCCCCCTCTGTCCCCTCCAGCTCCAACACCCACCAGCCCCCTCTGCCCCCTCCAGCTCCAACACCCACCAGCCCCCCTCTACCCTCTCCAGCTCCAACACCCACCAGCCCCCCTCTGCCCCCTCCAGCTCCAACACCCACCAGCCCCCCTCTGCCCCCTCCAGCTCCAACACCCACCAGCCCCCTCTGCCCCCTCCAGCTCCAACACCCACCAGCCCCTCCTCTGCCCCCTCCAGCTCCAACACCCACCAGCCCCCTCTGCCCCCTCCAGCTCCAACACCCACCAGCCCCCCTCTGCCCCCTCCAGCTCCAACACCCAACAGCCCCCTCTGCCCCCTCCAGCTCCAACACCCACCAGCCCCCTCTGTCCCCTCCAGTCCATAACACCCCAGCTCCAACACCCACCAGCCCCCCTCTACCCTCTCCAGCTCCAACACCCACCAGCCCCCTCTGCCCCCTCCAGCTCCAACACCCACCAGCCCCCTCTGCCCCCTCCAGTCCATAACACCCCAGCTCCAACACCCACCAGCCCCCCCTCTGCCCCCTCCCTGTCTCGGGTCACCAAGCCACATAATCATACACACCGGAAGCAATGACCTGCGTGCTCAGCAGGAGAGGGTGGCGACTTCACTACGGGGAGTGATTGAGAAGGTCTCCGCAAACTTCCCCAACTCAAGGATCGTGGTGTCAACCCTTCTACATTTACATCATTACATTTACATTTACATTTAAGTAATTTAGCAGACGCTCTTATCCAGAGCGACTTACAAATTGGTGCATTCACCTTATGACATCCAGTAGAACAGTCACTTTACAATAGTGCATCTAAATCTTAAAGGGGGGGTGAGAGGGATTACTTATCCTATCCTAGGTATTCCTTAAAGAGGTGGGGTTTCAGGTGTCTCCGGAAGGTGGTGATTGACTCCGCTGTCCTGGCGTCGTGAGGGAGTTTGTTCCACCATTGGGGGGCCAGAGCAGCGAACAGTTTTGACTGGGCTGAGCGGGAACTGTACTTCCTCAGTGGTAGGGAGGCGAGCAGGCCAGAGGTGGATGAACGCAGTGCCCTTGTTTGGGTGTAGGGCCTGATCAGAGCCTGGAGGTACTGAGGTGCCGTTCCCCTCACAGCTCCGTAGGCAAGCACCATGGTCTTGTAGCGGATGCAAGCTTCAACTGGAAGCCAGTGGAGAGAGCGGAGGAGCGGAGTGACGTGAGAGAACTTGGGAAGGTTGAACACCAGACGGGCTGCGGCGTTCTGGATGAGTTGTAGGGGTTTAATGGCACAGGCAGGGAGCCCAGCCAACAGCGAGTTGCAGTAATCCAGACGGGAGATGACAAGTGCCTGGATTAGGACCTGCGCCGCTTCCTGTGTGAGGCAGGGTCGTACTCTGCGGATGTTGTAGAGCATGAACCTACAGGAACGGGCCACCGCCTTGATGTTAGTTGAAAACTACAGGGTGTTGTCCAGGATCACGCCAAGGTTCTTAGCGCTCTGGGAGGAGGACACAATGGAGTTGTCAACCGTGATGGCGAGATCATGGAACGGGCAGTCCTTCCCCGGGAGGAAGAGCAGCTCCGTCTTGCCGAGGTTCAGCTTGAGGTGGTGATCCGTCATCCACACTGATATGTCTGCCAGACATGCAGAGATGCGATTCGCCACCTGGTCATCAGAAGGGGGAAAGGAGAAGATTAATTGTGTGTCATCTGCATAGCAATGATAGGAGAGACCATGTGAGGTTATGACAGAGCCAAGTGACTTGGTGTATAGCGAGAAAAGGAGAGGGCCTAGAACAGAGCCCTGGGGGACACCAGTGGTGAGAGCGTGTGGTGAGGAGACAGATTCTCGCCACGCCACCTGGTAGGAGCGACCTGTCAGTTAGGACGCAATCCAAGCGTGGGCCGCGCCGGAGATGCCCAACTCGGAGAGGGTGGAGAGGAGGATCTGATGGTTCACAGTATCGAAGGCAGCCGATAGGTCTAGAAGGATGAGAGCAGAGGAGAGAGAGTTAGCTTTAGCAGTGCGGAGCGCCTCCGTGATACAGAGAAGAGCAGTCTCAGTTGAATGACTGGTCTTGAAACCTGAATGATTTGGATCAAGAAGGTCATTCAGAGAGAGATAGCGGGAGAGCTGGCCATGGACGGCACGTTCAAGTGTTTTGGAGAGAAAAGAAAGAAGGGATACTGGTCTGTAGTTGTTGACATCGGAGGGATCGAGTGTAGGTTTTTTCAGAAGGGGTGCAACTCTCGCTCTCTTGAAGACGGAAGGGACGTAGCCAGCGGTCAGGGATGAGTTGATGAGCGAGGTGAGGTAAGGGAGAAGGTCTCCGGAAATGGTCTGGAGAAGAGAGGAGGGGATAGGGTCAAGCAGGCAGGTTGTTGGGCGGCCGGCCGTCACAAGACGCGAGATTTCATCTGGAGAGAGAGGGGAGAAAGAGGTCAGAGCACAGGGTAGGGCAGTGTGAGCAGAACCAGCGGTGCCGTTTGACTTAGCAAACGAGGATCGGATGTCGTCGACCTTCTTTTCAAAATGGTTGACGAAGTCATCTGCAGAGAGGGAGGAGGGGGGGGGATTCAGGAGGGAGGAGAAGGTGGCAAAGAGCTTCCTAGGGTTAGAGGCAGATGCTTGGGATTTAGAGTGGTAGAAAATGGCTTTAGCAGCAGAGACAGAGGAGGAAAATGTAGAGAGGAGGGAATGAAAGGCTGCCAGGTCCGCAGGGAGGCGAGTTTTCCTCCATTTCCGCTCGGCTGCCCGGAGCCCCTACAGAGGAAGGACTTCCATCCTGCCACAATACAAAGAATAAATGCCAGCCTCTCCGAGGACTGTGCCCTGCGACCCAATGTACAACTGGCCCACCTTCCCATCCTCGATCTTATAGAGCCAGGGTAAGGGTTATAGAGCCAGGGTTATAGAGCCAGGGTTATAGAGCCAGGGTTATAGAGCCAGGGTCAGGGTTATAGAGCCAGGGTTATAGAGCCAGGGTTATAGAGTCAGGGTCAGGGTTATAGAGCCAGGGTCAGGGTTATGGAGTCAGGGTCAGGGTTATAGAGCCAGGGTTATAGCGCTAGGGTTATAGAGCCAGGGTCAGGGTTATAGAGCCATGGTTATAGAGCCAGGGTCAGGGTTATAGAGTCAGGGTCAGGGTTATAGAGCCAGGGTTATAGAGCCAGGGTCAGGGTTATAGAGCCATGTTCAGGGTTATAGAGCCAGGGTTATAGAGCCAGGGTCAGGGTTATAGAGCTAGGGTCAGGGTTATAGAGCCAGGGTTATAGAGCCAGGGTTATAGAGCCAGGGTTATGGAGCCAGGGTTATAGAGCCAGGGTTATAGAGCCAGGGTTATAGAGCCAGGGTTATAGAGCCAGGGTTATAGAGCCAGGGTTACAGAGCCAGGGTTATAGAGCCAGGGTTATAGAGCCAGGGTTATAGAGCCAGGATCCGGGTTATAGAGTCAGGGTTTTATAGCCAGGGTAAGGGTTATAGAGTCAGGGTTAAAGAGCCAGGGTCAGGCTTATAGAGCCAGGGTCATAGAGCCAGGGTTATAGAGCCAGGGTCAGGGTTATAGAGCCATGGTTATAGAGCCAGGATCAGGGTTATAGAGTCAGGGTTGTAGAGCCAGGGTAAGGTTTGTAGAGTCAGGGTTATAGAGCCAGGGTCAGGCTTATAGAGCCAGGGTTATAGAGCCAGGGTTATAGAGCCAGGGTTACAGAGCCAGGGTTATAGAGCCAGGGTTATAGAGCCAGGGTTACAGAGGCAGGGTAAGGGTTATAGAGCCAGGATTAGAGAGCCAGGGTTTTAGAGCCAGGGTTATAGAGGCAGGGTTATAGAGGCAGTGTTATTAAATAGGATTTTTCAATTAAAGTAAACTCTCATTATGCAAATGTGATTTGTTTATCATTTAAGATTTGTGTAGTGCCACTTGGGTGGGTGTAGTGTGAGGATGGTGGAGTTCTTGTGCTCATCTTACCATGACCCTCGGCCTATCACATGTGAGCATCCATGACCCTCGGCCTATCAC
This sequence comes from Oncorhynchus gorbuscha, assembly GCF_021184085.1. Taxonomy (NCBI): domain Eukaryota; kingdom Metazoa; phylum Chordata; class Actinopteri; order Salmoniformes; family Salmonidae; genus Oncorhynchus; species Oncorhynchus gorbuscha. Next base: position 966,443 of record NC_060195.1, on the reverse strand, counting down.
ATGTGAGCATCCATGACCCTCGGCCTATCACATGTGAGCATAGTAGACTCAGCATGTGTTTAATGTCACTCATTTGGTTGGTGGGCGCTGGGCCAGTTGCTCCTCTCACAGCCTGTGCGTAGCTCTGCCTGCTGGGCTGTGGCTCCTCCAAGTGTGGGTCTGCGGTGGGGGCAGGGGGGTGGGAAGCCTCGTCTGGTTGGCTGTGAAGCTGGGCTGGGGTGGTCTGTGCTTTGCTGGCTGTGGAGGGCATTGAGGGTTGTGGTGCTGTGATCGTGGCTGGGGGTTCCAGGGTGCTGGTCCGGGGTGTTGTCTAGGTGATCTGGGCGGGGTGGAGATTGCTCCGCTGTTCCTGGGTGGAGAGGTCAGGCTGCGGTTTAAAGCAACGTTCTTGAGAGTCTTGGCAAGGATGGGAACTGTCTCCCTGTACAGGTGAACACGGTCATAGAGACAGTCCAGGGTCTATAACCCTGGCTCTATAACCTTGGCTCTATTACCCTGGCTCTATAACCCTGGCTCTATAACTCTAACCCTGGCTCTATAACCCTGACTCTATAACCCTGGCTCTATAACCCTGGCTCTATAACCCTGACCCTGGCTCTATAACCCTGACTCTATAACCCTGGCTCTATAACCCTGGCTCTACAACCCTGACTCTATAACCCTGGCTCTATCACCCTGGCTCTATAACCCTGGCTCTATAACACTGGCTCTACAACCCTGACTCTATAACCCTGACTCTATAACCCTGACTCTATAACCCTGGCTCTATAACCCTGACTCTATAACCCTGGCTCTATCACCCTGGCTCTATAACCCTGGCTCTATAACACTGGCTCTGTAACACTGGCTCTACAACCCTGACTCTATAACCCTGACTCTATAACCCTGACTCTATAACCCTGACTCTACAACCCTGGCTCTACAACCCTGGCTCTACAACCCTGACTCTACAACCCTGACTCTACAACCCTGGCTCTACAACCCTGGCTCTATAACCCTGGCTCTATAACCCTGGCTCTATAACCCTGGCTCTATAACCCTGGCTCTATAACCCTGCCTCTATAAACCTGAGTCATTCGCAGAAAGTCAGAACCCCGTTCCTATCAGTCTCTCACATCTCTCTCTGCAGGGCATCATAGTGGAACATTGGTACAGAACCCTGTGAACGTTCCTATCAGTCTCTCTCATCTCTCTCTGCAGGGCATCATAGTGGAACATTGGAGAACAGAACATATGGTTGGACTTTGAACCCTGAGGTCCCTGGCGAGGTCCTCAGCTCTGGCTGGCTGGGCAAACAATCTTAGAGCAGGTTTCTGAACAGAATAAGATCTGTGGTGGAGATAGATAGATGGAAGGTCTGTGCCCAGTGTGTTTATAGATAGGTAGATGGAAGGTCTGTGCTCAGTGTGTTGGAGATAGGTAGATAGAAGGTCTGTGCCCAGTGTGTTGGAGATAGATAGATGGAAGGTCTATGCTCAGTGTGTTTGGAGATAGATAGATGGAAGGTTCTTGAGAGTCTTGGCAAGGAGCGCAGAGCGCTAAGAACCTTGGCGTGATCCTGGACAACACCCTGTCGTTCTCAACTAACATCAAGGCGGTGGCCCGTTCCTGTAGGTTCATGCTCTACAACATCCGCAGAGTACGACCCTGCCTCACACAGGAAGCGGCGCAGGTCCTAATCCAGGCACTCGTCATCTCCCGTCTGGATTACTGCAACTCGCTGTTGGCTGGGCTCCCTGCCTGTGCCATTAAACCCCTACAACTCATCCAGAACGCCGCAGCCCGTCTGGTGTTCAACCTTCCCAAGTTCTCTCACGTCACCCCGCTCCTCCGCTCTCTCCACTGGCTTCCAGTTGAAGCTCGCATCCGCTACAAGACCATGGTGCTTGCCTACGGAGCTGTGAGGGGAACGGCACCTCAGTACCTCCAGGCTCTGATCAGGCTCTACACCCAAACAAGGGCACTGCGTTCATCCACCTCTGGCCTGCTCGCCTCCCTACCACTGAGGAAGTACAGTTCCCGCTCAGCCCAGTCAAAACTGTTCGCTGCTCTGGCCCCCCAATGGTGGAACAAACTCCCTCACGACGCCAGGACAGCGGAGTCAATCACCACCTTCCGGAGACACCTGAAACCCCACCTCTTCAAGGAATACCTAGGATAGGATAAGTAATCCTTCTCACCCCCCCCTTTAAGATTTAGATGCACTATTGTAAAGTGACTGTTCTACTGGATGTCATAAGGTGAATGCACCAATTTGTAAGTCGCTCTGAATAAGAGCGTCTGCTAAATGACATAAATGTAATGTTTGTAAATGAAGGTCTGTGCCCAGTGTGTTGGAGATAGATAGATGGAATGTCTGTGCCCAGTGTGTTGGAGATAGATAGATGGAATGTCTGTGCCCAGTGTGTTTGGAGACCGTGTGTGTTAGGGTAGGGGCCTCCCAAAGTGGTGCATCGCAGTGCTAGAAGCATCACTACAGCCTGGGGTTCGATCCCAGGCTGTAGCAGGCCGTAACCGGGAGACCCATGAGGCGGCGCACAATTGGCCCAGCACTGTCTGGATTAGGGGAAGGTTTTTCCAGGCCGAGATTAGCTTGTCTCATCGTGCTCTAGCGTCTCCTTGTGGCGGGCCGGGCACCTGCATGCTGTCTGCTGCACCCGGCATCACCCTACTAGAATCTGAAGTCAAATGTCTCCTCTTTGCTGATGATCTAGTGCTTCTGTCCCCAACCAAGGAGGGCCTACAGCAGCACCTAGATCTTCTGCACAGATTCTGCCAGACCTGGGCCCTGACAGACCTGGGCCCTGACAGACCTGGGCCCTGACAGACCTGGGCTGACAGTAAAACCAGGGAAAGTTTTTTGAGCGAGAATTAAGACGACTTTCGAGTACTAAGACATGTATACAAGCAACAGATACCATTAATAAGAAGGGTAGAGAAGCGTCTTATATGGTGAGCTACGAAGTGACTGGGACAGGGAAGGGACATACTATTGTGGAGGACTTCATTCTTCCTGCTGCCGCGAATGTGGCTGGGGAAATGTTTGGGGAAAAGGCCCAAAAAACTATACAGACAATGCCTTTATCAAACAACACTGTTTCACGACGCATCAGTGACATGGCAGGACATGTTTTGAAACAATTACTGCTTCGCATACAAGCCAGTGAATTATATGCGTTACAGCTGGATGAGTCAGCAGATGTGGCACGCCTGGTACAGCTCCTGGTATATGTCCGTTATGTTTATAGGGGTCAATTAAGGAAGACATCCTCTTCTGCAAACCACTGGAAACCAGGACAACAGAAGAGGATATTTTTAAAGTACTGGACAGCTTTGTGACATCAAATGAACTTTGGTGGTCAAGATGTGTTGGTGTCTGTACTGATGGCACAAAAGCCATGACAGGGAGACATAGTGGACTGGTAACGCTCGTGCAAGCAGTTGCTCCCGACACCACGTGGGTACACTGCAGCATCCACCTAGAGGCTCTTGGGTACACTGCAGCATCCACCTAGAGGCTCTTGGGTACACTGCAGCATCCACCTAGAGGCTCTTGGGTACACTGTAGCATCCACCTAGAGGCTCTTGGGTAGACTGCAGAATCAACCTAGAGGCTCTTGGGTACACTGCAGCAACCACCGAGAGGCTCTTGGGTAGACTGCAGAATCAACCTAGAGGCTCTTGGGTACACTGCAGTATCAACCTAGAGGCTCTTGGGTAGACTGCAGCATCCACCTAGAGGCTCTTGGGTACACTGCAGCAACCACCTAGAGGCTCTTGGGTACACTGCAGCATCCACCTAGAGGCTCTTGGGTACACTGCAGCATCCACCTAGAGGCTCTTGGGTACACTGCAGCATCCACCTAGAGGCTCTTGGGTACACTGCAGCATCCACCTAGAGGCTCTTGGGTACACTGCAGCATCCACCTAGAGGCTCTTGGGTACACTGCAGCATCCACCTAGAGGCTCTTGGGTACACTGCAGCATCCACCTAGAGGCTCTTGGGTACACTGCAGCATCCACCTAGAGGCTCTTGGGTACACTGCAGCATCCACCTAGAGGCTCTTGCTGCCAAGGGAATGCCTGACAGCTTGAAATATGTTTTTGTCACCACAGTGAAAATGGTTAACTTTGTTAAAGCAAGACCTCTGAACTCTTCTGTATTTTCTGCACTATGCACTGATATGGGCAGTGACCATGTAACGCTTTTACAACATACAGAAGTGCACTGGTTATCAAGGGGCAAAGTATTGACACAATGTTTTGAATAAAGCCCCTTGAATTGAATTGAGAGAGAGAGAGAGAGAGAGAGAGAGAGAGAGAGAGAGAGAGAGAGAGAGAGAGAGAGAGAGAGAGAGAGAGAGAGAGAGAGAGAGAGAGAGAGAGAGAGAGAGAGAGAGGTTAAAGTTATTGGGGTGAGAGATGGGGGTAGGGAGGGAGGGAAGGAGCAGCTGCCTTGCTATGTAAATAGTTGGGGAGGTAGGGTGGGTCTTGGAGCCAAGGGTTCTACAAAAGGCCTTCACCATCTGTTCCAGGCTGGATTCCTGCTCGGTTCTGATCTACTCTGTTCTGCGTTGAAGTTACAATAACAGTCTCCTCACAGCACTGTTTTCTCATCACACTGGATCATGAATACATAGTTCTCTCTCTCTCTCTCTCTCTCTCTCTCTCTCTCTCTCTAACCTGCCTCTCTTTCTCTCTCTAACCTGACTCTCTCTCTCTCTCTTTCTCTCTCTCTCTCTCTCTCTCCCTCCCTCCCTCCCCCTCCTCCTCGACCCCCCCCTCCTCCTCCCTCCCTCATCAGATACAGAGGGGACCCACTCAACGCTGAGAAACTGAACCACAACTGTTATTGTTAATCCACACCTTGATCCTGTGGATGACAGACAGACAGACAGACAGAGACAGACAGACAGACAGACAGACAGACAGACAGACAGACAGACAGACAGACAGACAGACAGACAGACAGACAGACAGACAGACAGACAGACAGACAGACAGACAGACAGACAGACAGACAGACAGACAGACAGACAGACAGACAGACAGACAGACAGACAGACAGACTGGCTGATTGACTAACTGAAAGACTGACTGGCTGAATGACTAACTGAAAGACTGACTGGCTGAATGAAAGACTGACTGGCTGATTGACTGACTGAAAGACTGACTGGCTGATTGACTAACTGAAAGACTGACTGGCTGATTGACTAACTGAAAGACTGACTGGCTGATTGGCTAACTGAAAGACTGACTGGCTAACTGGCTAATGAGAGACTGACTGGCTGACTGGCTAATGAGAGACTGACTGGCTAACTGGCTAATTGACTGGCTGACTGATTGACTGCCTAATTAAATGAAAGGCTGGCTGACTGATTGACTGCCTAATTAAATGGAAGGCTGGCTGACTGATTGACTGACTGGTTAAAGGTGGAAGATCTGTGACTAAATGCCACCCTGTTTCCTTCATAGTGCACTACTTTTGACCACTAGATACGTAGGAAATAGGATGCCATTTGGGACTCGTCCAAGAGGTCCTTTCCTTGTGGAGTAGACGACAAGACTTGACTCCTCTCTCTCTCTCTCTCTCTCTCTCTCTCTCTCTCTCTCTCTCTCTCTCTCTCTCTCTCTCTCTCTCTCTCTCTCTCTCTCTCTCTCTCTCTCTCTCTCTCTCTCTCTCTCTCTCTCTCTCTCTCTCTCTCTCTCTCTCTCTCTCTCTCTCTCTCTCTCTCTCTCTCTCTCTCCTCTCTCTCTCCTCTCTCTCTCTCCTCTCTCTCTCCCTCTCTCTCTCTCTCCTATCTCTCTCCTCCTATCTCTCTCCTCACCCTCTCTCTCCTCCTTCCTCCTCTCTCTCCTCCTCTCTCTCTCCTCCTCTCTCTCTCCTCTCTCTCTCTCCTCGCTCTCTCCTCCTCGCTCTCTCCTCCCATCTCTCTCCTCCCATCTCTCTCCTCCCATCTCTCTCCTCCTATCTTTCTCCTCTCTCTCTCTCTCCTACCTCTCCTCCTCCTATCTCTCTCCTCCTATCTCTCTCTCTCTCTCTCCTCCTATCTCTCCTCCTATCTCTCTCCTCCTCTCTCTCTCCTCCTATCTCTCTCCTCCTCTCTCTCTCCTCCTCTCTCTCTCCTATCTCTCTCCTCCTATCTCTCTCTCTCTCTCTCTCTCTCTCTCTCCTACCTCTCCTCCTCCTATCTCTCTCCTCCTATCTCTCTCCTCCTATCTCTCTCCTCCTATCTCTCTCCTCCTATCTCTCTCCTCCTATCTCTCTCCTCCTATCTCTCTCCTCCTATCTCTCTCCTCCTATCTCTCTCTTCAGAGAAAAACATATGTGAGTAATTTGTTGAACAAATGTCGGTTTTAGACGGTGTTCCTCCGTGCACACGGCTCCTCTAAAGCTGAAGGCCAGATGAATTATCACTATCTCTACACACTGTGACCAGCCAGCTGGGCTAACAGGCCAAGGAAAGCAGGTGCTGAAATGTAACACCCTTAGCTAAATTCACATGCATCTGTCCGTGTCTTCACCCCACCCCACTTCTTCCTCCAACCCGTGACCCCAGCGCAGCATGGCCCTGAACACAGTCTTCGTTGTGTGCGTGTGTGCCTGCGTGTGTGTCGAGGCGGAGGGACCACCTGTGTCTAAGAGGAGACCTCGGCTGTTATGTCTCTGCTACGGAATATAATAACAAGGATAACAGATCCAGCTCTGCAAATAACTCAGTGAGGAGATCATTTTCCGCCACGTGTCGCTCGCTAGACAAAAGGTAAAATAAGAACAGATGATATCATTTAATTCCTCTCATCCTCCTTCTTTCTTCTTCTGGGATCGAGGTTCTTGCTTTCTTTTTCTTCACATGAACTCCTGTCTCTCTCTCTGCTCTGCTGAGGGTGAGAGGACCTCCGTGGGAGGTCGTGGAATAACCACAGCAGGAGACACTCCATACAGGTCTAGCAGTGTTAGAGGAGCAGGTTTGGGGTCCTCAGAGATAACCCTGTATGTTCTGTTCCCCTCTCTGTTAAAGGAGCAGGAGGACATGACTCAGGTTATCACCTCTCTGTAGTGGAGACAGATGAAGTTGGTCTAGGGTTAGTTACCCTGACTCCTATCAGACTATTACCAGGGTTAGTTACACTGACTCCTATCAGACTATTACCAGGGTTAGTTACACTGACTCCTATCAGACTATTACCAGGGTTAGTTAGGGTTACACTGACTCCTACCAGACTATAACCAGGGTTACACTGACTCCTATCAGACTATTACCAGGATTAGTTACACTGACTCCTATCAGACTATTACCAGGGTTACACTGACTCCTATCAGACTATTACCAGGGTTAGTTAGGGTTACACTGACTCCTATCAGACTATTACCAGGGTTAGTTACACTGACTCCTATCAGACTATTACCAGGGTTACACTGACTCCTATCAGACTATAACCAGGGTTACACTGACTCCTATCAGACTATTACCAGGGTTACACTGACTCCTATCAGACTATTACCAGGGTTACACTGACTCCTATCAGACTATTACCAGGGTTAGTTAGGGTTACACTGACTCCTATCAGACTATAACCAGGGTTACACTGACTCCTATCAGACTATTACCAGGGTTACACTGACTCCTATCAGACTATTACCAGGGTTACACTGACTCCTATCAGACTATTACCAGGGTTAGTTAGGGTTACACTGACTCCTATCAGACTATAACCAGGGTTACACTGACTCCTATCAGACTATTACCAGGGTTAGTTAGGGTTACACTGACTCCTACCAGACTATAACCAGGGTTACACTGACTCCTATCAGACTATAACCAGGGTTAGTTACAGTGACTCCTATCAGACTATTACCAGGGTTAGTTAGGGTTACACTGACTCCTATCAGACTATAACCAGGGTTACACTGACTCCTATCAGACTATTACCAGGGTTAGTTAGGGTTACACTGACTCCTACCAGACTATAACCAGGGTTACACTGACTCCTATCAGACTATTACCAGGGTTAGTTAGGGTTACACTGACTCCTACCAGACTATAACCAGGGTTACACTGACTCCTATCAGACTATTACCAGGGTTAGTTAGGGTTACACTGGCTCCTATCAGACTATTACCAGGGTTAGTTAGGGTTACACTGACTCCTATCAGACTATTACCAGGGTTAGTTAGGGTTACACTGACTCCTATCAGACTATTACCAGGGTTAGTTAGGGTTACACTGACTCCTATCAGACTATTACCAGGGTTAGTTAGGGTTACACTGACTCCTATCAGACTATTACCAGGGTTAGTTAGGGTTACACTGACTCCTACCAGACTATAACCAGGGTTACACTGACTCCTATCAGACTATTACCAGGGTTAGTTAGGGTTACACTGACTCCTACCAGACTATAACCAGGGTTACACTGACTCCTATCAGACTATTACCAGGGTTAGTTAGGGTTACACTGGCTCCTATCAGACTATTACCAGGGTTAGTTAGGGTTACACTGACTCCTATCAGACTATTACCAGGGTAAGTTAGGGTTACACTGACTCCTATCAGACTATTACCAGGGTTAGTTAGGGTTACACTGACTCCTATCAGACTATTACCAGGGTTAGTTAGGGTTACACTGACTCCTATCAGACTATAACCAGGGTTACACTGACTCCTATCAGACTATTACCAGGGTTAGTTAGGGTTACACTGACTCCTACCAGACTATAACCAGGGTTACACTGACTCCTATCAGACTATTACCAGGGTTAGTTAGGGTTACACTGACTCCTACCAGACTATAACCAGGGTTACACTGACTCCTATCAGACTATTACCAGGGTTAGTTAGGGTTACACTGGCTCCTATCAGACTATTATCAGGGTTAGTTAGGGTTACACTGACTCCTATCAGACTATTACCAGGGTTAGTTAGGGTTACACTGACTCCTATCAGACTATTACCAGGATTAGTTACACTGACTCCTATCAGACTATTACCAGGGTTAGTTAGGGTTACACTGACTCCTATCAGACTATTACCAGGGTTAGTTAGGGTTACACTGACTCCTACCAGACTATAACCAGGGTTACACTGACTCCTATCAGATTATTACCAGGGTTAGTTAGGGTTACACTGACTCCTATCAGACTATTACCAGGGTTAGTTAGGGTTACAGTGACTCCTATCAGACTATAACCAGGGTTACACTGACTCCTATCAGATTATTACCAGGGTTAGTTACACTGACTCCTATCAGACTATTACCAGGGTTAGTTAGGGTTACAGTGACTCCTATCAGACTATTACCAGGGTTAGTTAGGGTTACACTGACTCCTATCAGACTATTACCAGGGTTAGTTAGGGTTACACTGACTCCTATCAGACTATAACCAGGGTTAGTTAGGGTTACTCTGACTCCTATCAGACTATTACCAGGGTTAGTTAGGGTTACACTGACTCCTATCAGACTATAACCAGGGTTACACTGACTCCTATCAGACTATTACCAGGGTTAGTTAGGGCTACTCTGACTCCTATCAGACTATTACCAGGGTTAGTTAGGGTTACACTGACTCCTATCAGACTATTACCAGGGTTAGTTAGGGTTACACTGACTCCTATCAGACTATTACCAGGGTTAGTTAGGGTTACACTGACTCCTATCAGACTATTACCAGGGTTAGTTAGGGTTACTCTGACCCCTATCAGACTAAACCCAGGGCTAGTTAGGGTGACTCTGACCCCTATCAGACTAAAACCAGGGCTAGTTAGGGTGACTCTGACCCCTTACATAGGTCATTTTGACAAGATGGACCCTTCCAAGATCATCAGGTTTGAGAAGGCCTTCCTTGGGACAAGCCAGCAACAGGCCCTGCTCACCACCATCTTAGCGACAGCTGATGCCAAACTGAAGGAGATTGTGTTGACCTTCCTGTCCCACTTTGAGTAATGAGTGAAGCTGGTGGAGTATCATTATTGATGGATAACAATAGTTGTTCCACCTCTCCCACACTAACTTGACCAAATTCAAAACAGTAATTTACTAGATACAAAGACACGATGGCTCACTGTTCAATGATGTCATTTCACTTCTGAGCTTTTCCATTTTACTAGTGAAAAAGTTATTGAAATGATTGGCTAATATCGAAAGGTTGTGTTATAAATTTTTACATTTACATTTAAGTCATTTAGCAGACGCTCTTATCCAGAGCGACTTACAAATTGGTGCATTCACCTTATGACATCCTTATAAATGACCAATCAACTTCAATGAATGATGGATATGAATTGGGTATTCTGAATTTAAAGACCTCAGTCTATTTCCATTGTGTTTTATTTCATTTTTCTTGGTTTGGTAATATTCTTAAAGTTCTTAAGTTTAGTCACAAAATGTCTAAATGTACAGTATGTCAACCAATCAGCTGAGCAGCTTGACTTGTTTGCCACCTCTTTTGAATCATTTCTTTGAACGTTTGACTTCATCATCAATCCAGGAGGCTCTAACAGTTGTCTCAGTTAGTTTCTTAACAGGTGCTGGTCAACAACTGGCATGAATAGTTTTACAAATACTTCCAATGCTGCGTCTGGATTCACTTCCTCATACACATCAGACGTCTTCAATAAAAAAGGAAAAGTTTTGTGTGTGAGGTCATCAGTGTGCGTCAGATCGGATCAGATTTGTGTCTCTTTTAAACGACTTTAGGCCCAATGTTTGGCACTTTGATTTTCCTTGTTATTGCCACAATGTCATGGTCACTACAGCCGAAGGGAACTGATATTGTTTTGGATTGTTTTGGAGCGAAGCCCTGCAGCATTAGTGAAGATCAATACAAGTGGATGGCACAGATCCAACACTATTGGTATCCATTCCAGTTGGTTGAGTGAGTAACCTGGGTCATCAGTTCAACCAGTTCGCCAGGTGCACGGTGTTTCCTTCCGGGTTGGATGCGCGCTGTGTGAAGAAGCATGGTTGGGTTGTGATTCGGAGGACGCATGGCTTTCGACCTTTGTCTCTCCCGAACCCGTACGGGAATTGTAGCGATGAGATAAGATCGTAACTATTAACAACTGGGGAGAAAAGGGGATAAAAAATAAAGGAAATATGGGGTCAGTTGTTCAACTGAAATGTGTCTTCAGCATTCTGAATCAGAGAGGTGCGGGGGGGCTGCTTTAATCGACATCCAAGTCTTCGGTGCCAAGGGAACAGTGGGTTAACTGCCTTGCTCAGGGGCAGAATGACAGATTTTTACCTTGTCCGCTCGGGGATTCAATCCAGCAACCTTTCGGTTACTGGCCCAACGCTCTAACCACTAGGCCTTAAAAAGGGAGTTGGGACTTTTCGCAGCACGCTAGAAGGTCTTCCGATTGTCCGAAATGGTTCCGACAAGTCTTCTGCTTTTGTCCTTCTCTATAGTTGTCCAGAACTTTCCTTACATTCATTCTTGAAGATGCTTCTTTGAAGCGGCTATCCAGCCGTATCGATGGTTTCCCAGTGGGGTGATGAGATTAGCAAAATACGATGGTTTGAGCAGAGTACCAGGATGGTCCAACTCAATTTCACTTTTCGAAGATCTTTAATTAGAACAGCTAATCAGCCGTACCTGTGGTTGTTTATTTTATTTATATTTTATTTTACCTTCAGGCAAGTCAGTTAAGAACAAATTCTTATTTTCAATGATGGCCTAGGAACAGCGGGTTAACTGCCTGTTCAGGGGCAGAACGACAGTTTTGTACCTTGTCAGCTCGGGGGTTTGAACTCGCAACCTTCCGGTTACTAGTCCAACGCTCTAACCACTAGGCTACCCTGCCGCCCCATTGTGCAGAAGGGGTGTTTATCATCTCCACCTCGTGTTGAGATTCAAAGTTCAAACCACTTTAAACTTGCAGCTGCAGCTTCAAGCCATGTTATTACCTGGTACTTCCTGTATATAGCCATGTTATTACCTGATACTCCCTGTATATAGCCATGTTATTACCTGGTACTTCCTGTATATAGCCATGTTATTACCTGGTACTTCCTGTATATAGCCATGTGATTACCTGGTACTTCCTGTATATAGCCATGTTATTACCGGGTACTCAATGTATATAACCATGTTATTACCTCCCTGTATATAGCCATGTTATTACCTTGTACTTCCTGTATATAGCCATGTTATTACCTTGTACTTCCTGTATATAGCCATGTTATTACCTCCCTGTATATAACCATGTTATTACCTCCCTGTATATAACCATGTTATTACCTCCCTGTATATAGCCATGTTATTACCTCCCTGTATATAGCCATGTTATTACCTCCCTGTATATAACCATGTTATTACCTCCCTGTATATAACCATGTTATTACCTCCCTGTATATAACCATGTTATTACCTCCCTGTATATAACCATGTTATTACCTCCCTGTATATAACCATGTTATTACCTCCCTGTATATAACCATGTTATTACCTCCCTGTATATAACCATGTTATTACCTCCCTGTATATAACCATGTTATTACCTCCCTGTATATAACCATGTTATTACCTCCCTGTATATAACCATGTTATTACCTCCCTGTATATAGCCATGTTATTACCTCCCTGTATATAGCCATGTTATTACCTCCCTGTATATAGCCATGTTATTACCTCCCTGTATATAGCCATGTTAGTACCTGGTACTCCCTGTATATAGCCATGTTAGTACCTGGTACTTCCTGTATATAGCCATGTTATTACCTCCCTGTATATAGCCAGGTTATTACCTGCTACTCCCTGTATATAGCCAGGTTATTACCTGGTACTACCTGTATATAGCCATGTTATTACCTGGTACTCCCTGTATATAGCCATGTTATTACCTGGTACTTCCTGTATATAGCCATGTTATTACCTCCCTATATATAGCCATGTTATTACCTCCCTGTATATAGCCATGTTATTACCTGGTACTCCCTGTATATAGCCATGTTATTACCTGGTACTCCCTGTATATAGCCATGTTATTACCTGGTACTTCCTGTATATAGCCATGTTATTACCTCCCTATATATAGCCATGTTATTACCTCCCTGTATATAGCCATGTTATTACCTGGTACTCCCTGTATATAGCCATGTTATTACCTCCTTGTATATAGCCAGGTTATTACCTGCTACTCCCTGTATATAGCCATGTTATTACCTGGTACTCCCTGTATACAGCCATGTTATTACCTGGTACTCCCTGTATACAACCATGTTATTACCTGGTACTTCCTGTATATAACCATGTTATTACCTGGTACTCCCTGTATATAGCCATGTTATTACCTGGTACTCCCTGTATATAGCCATGTTATTACCTGATACTCCCTGTATATAACCATGTTATTACCTGGTACTCCCTGTATATAGCCAGGTTATTACCTGCTACTCCCTGTATATAGCCATGTTATTACCTGGTACTCCCTGTATATAGCCATGTTATTACCTCCCTGTATATAGCCATGTTATTACCTGGTACTCACTGTATATAGCCATGTTATTACCGGGTACTCAATGTATATAACCATGTTATTACCTCCCTGTATATAGCCATGTTAATACCTTGTACTTCCTGTATATAGCCATGTTATTACCTCCCTGTATATAACCATGTTATTACCTCCCTGTATATAACCATGTTATTACCTCCCTGTATATAGCCATGTTATTACCTCCCTGTATATAGCCATGTTAGTACCTGGTACTTCCTGTATATAGCCATGTTATTACCTCCCTATATATAGCCATGTTAGTACCTGGTACTCCCTGTATATAGCCATGTTATTACCTGGTACTTCCTGTATATAACCATGTTATTACCTCCCTGTATATAGCCATGTTATTACCTGGTACTTCCTGTATATAGCCATGTTATTACCTGGTACTTCCTGTATATAACCATGTTATTACCTCCCTGTATATAGCCATGTTATTACCTGGTACTTCCTGTATATAACCATGTTATTACCTCCCTGTATATAGCCATGTTATTACCTCCCTGTATATAACCATGTTATTCCCTGGTACTTCCTGTATGTAACCATGTTATTACCTGGTACTTCCTGTATATAACCATGTTATTACCTCCCTGTATATAGCCATGTTATTACCTCCCTGTATATAACCATGTTATTCCCTGGTACTCCCTGTATATAACCATGTTATTACCTGGTACTTCCTGTATATTACCTGGTACTTCCTGTATATAGCCATGTTATTAGCCATGTTATTACCTGGTACTCCCTGTACTCCCTGTATATAACCATGTTATTACCTGGTACTCCCTGTATATAGCCATGTTATTCCCTGGTACTCCCTGTATATAAACATGTTATTACCTGGTACTTCCTGTATATAACCATGTTATTACCTGGTACTCCCTGTATATAACCATGTTATTACCTGGTACCCCCTGTATATAGCCATGTTATTACCTTCCTGTATATAACCATGTTATTCCCTGGTACTCCCTGTATATAACCATGTTATTACCTGGTACTTCCTGTATATAGCCATGTTATTACCTGGTACTCCCTGTATATAGCCATGTTATTACCTGGTACTTTCTGTATATAACCATGTTATTACCTGGTACTCCCTGTATATAGCCATGTTATTACCTCCCTGTATATAGCCATGTTATTACCTGATACTCCCTGTATATAGCCATGTTATTACCTGGTACTCCCTGTATATAACCATGGTATTACCTCCCAGTATATAGCCATGTTATTACCTGGTACTCCCCTGTATATAGCCATGTTATTACCTCCCTGTATATAACCATGTTATTACCTGGTACTTCCTGTATATAGCCATGTTATTACCTGGTACTTCCTGTATATAACCATGTTATTACCTCCCTGTATATAACCATGTTATTACCTGGTACTTCCTGTATATAGCCATGTTATTACCTCCCTGTATATAGCCATGGTATTACCTGGTACTTCCTGTATATAGCCATGTTATTACCTCCCTGTATATAGCCATGTTATTACCTCCCTGTATATAACCATGTTATTACCTGGTACTCCTTGTATATAACCATGTTATTACCTGCTACTCCCTGTATATAACCATGGTATTACCTCCCAGTATATAGCCATGTTATTACCTGGTACTCCCTGTATATAGCCATGTTATTACCTGGTACTTCCTGTATATAGCCATGTTATTACCTCCCTGTATATAACCATGTTATTACCTGGTACTTCCTGTATATAGCCATGTTATTACCTGGTACTTCCTGTATATAACCATGTTATTACCTCCCTGTATATAACCATGTTATTACCTGGTACTTCCTGTATATAACCATGTTATTACCTGGTACTTCCTGTATATAGCCATGTTATTACCTGGTACTTCCTGTATATAACCATGTTATTACCTCCCTGTATATAACCATGTTATTACCTGGTACTTCCTGTATATAGCCATGTTATTACCTCCCTGTATATAACCATGTTATTACCTGGTACTTCCTGTATATAGCCATGTTATTACCTGGTACTTCCTGTATATAGCCATGTTATTACCTGGTACTCCCTGTATATAGCCATGTTATTACCTGGTACTTCCTGTATATAACCATGTTATTACCTCCCTGTATATAACCATGTTATTACCTGGTACTTCCTGTATATAACCATGTTATTACCTGGTACTTCCTGTATATAACCATGATATACCTCCCTGTATATAACCATGTTATTACCTCCCTGTATATAACCATGTTATTACCTGGTACTTCCTGTATATAACCATGTTATTACCTCCCTGTATATAACCATGTTATTACCTCCCTGTATATAACCATGTTATTACCTGGCACTTCCTGTATATAACCATGTTATTACCTGGTACTTCCTGTATATAGCCATGTTATTACCTCCCTGTATATAACCATGTTATTACCTCCCTGTATATAACCATGTTATTACCTGGTACTTCCTGTATATAACCATGATATACCTCCCTGTATATAACCATGTTATTACCTGGTACTTCCTGTATATAGCCATGTTATTACCTCCCTGTATATAACCATGTTATTACCTGCCTGTATATAACCATGTTATTACCTCCCTGTATATAACCATGTTATTACCTCCCTGTATATAACCATGTTATTACCTCCCTGTATATAACCATGTTATTACCTGGTACTTCCTGTATATAACCATGTTATTACCTCCCTGTATATAACCATGTTATTACCTGATACTTCCTGTATATAACCATGTTATTACCTGGTACTTCCTGTATATAACCATGTTATTACCTGGTACTTCCTGTATATAACCATGTTATTACCTCCCTGTATATAACCATGTTATTACCTGATACTTCCTGTATATAACCATGTTATTACCTGATACTTCCTGTATATAACCATGTTATTACCTCCCTGTATATAACCATGTTATTACCTGATACTTCCTGTATATAACCATGTTATTACCTCCCTGTATATAGCCATGTTATTACCTGGTACTTCCTGTATATAGCCATGTTATTACCTGGTACTTCCTGTATATAACCATGTTATTACCTGGTACTTCCTGTATATAACCATGTTATTACCTGGTACTTCCTGTATATAGCCATGCTATTACCTGGTACTTCCTGTATATAGCCATGTTATTACCTGGTACTTCCTGTATATAGCCATGTTATTACCTGGTACTTCCTGTATATAGCCATGTTATTACCTGGTACTTCCTGTATATAGCCATGTTATTACCTGGTACTTCCTGTATATAACCATGTTATTACCTGGTACTTCCTGTATATAGCCATGTTATTACCTGGTACTTCCTGTATATAGCCATGTTATTACCTGGTACTTCCTGTATATAGCCATGTTATTACCTCCCTGTATATAGCCAGGTTATTACCTGG
The DNA here is from genome assembly GCF_021184085.1 of Oncorhynchus gorbuscha. Lineage (NCBI taxonomy): Eukaryota > Metazoa > Chordata > Actinopteri > Salmoniformes > Salmonidae > Oncorhynchus > Oncorhynchus gorbuscha. Next base: position 949,529 of record NC_060195.1, on the reverse strand, counting down.
TACTTCCTGTATATAGCCATGTTATTACCTCCCTGTATATAGCCATGTTATTACCTGGTACTTCCTGTATATAGCCATGTTATTACCTGGTACTTCCTGTATATAACCATGTTATTACCTGGTACCCCCTGTATATAACCATGTTATTACCTGGTACTTCCTGTATATAACCATGTTATTACCTGGTACTTCCTGTATATAACCATGTTATTACCTCCCTGTATATAACCATGTTATTACCTGATACTTCCTGTATATAACCATGTTATTACCTGATACTTCCTGTATATAACCATGTTATTACCTCCCTGTATATAACCATGTTATTACCTGATACTTCCTGTATATAACCATGTTATTACCTCCCTGTATATAGCCATGTTATTACCTGGTACTTCCTGTATATAGCCATGTTATTACCTGGTACTTCCTGTATATAACCATGTTATTACCTGGTACTTCCTGTATATAACCATGTTATTACCTGGTACTTCCTGTATATAGCCATGCTATTACCTGGTACTTCCTGTATATAGCCATGTTATTACCTGGTACTTCCTGTATATAGCCATGTTATTACCTGGTACTTCCTGTATATAGCCATGTTATTACCTGGTACTTCCTGTATATAGCCATGTTATTACCTGGTACTTCCTGTATATAGCCATGTTATTACCTGGTACTTCCTGTATATAGCCATGTTATTACCTGGTGCTTCCTGTATATAGCCATGTTATTACCTGGTACTTCCTGTATATAGCCATGTTATTACCTCCCTGTATATAGCCAGGTTATTACCTGGTACTTCCTGTATATAGCCATGTTATTACCTCCCTGTATATAGCCATGTTATTACCTGGTACTTCCTGTATATAGCCATGTTATTACCTGGTACTTCCTGTATATAACCATGTTATTACCTGGTACCCCCTGTATATAACCATGTTATTACCTGGTACTTCCTGTTTATAACCATGTTATTACCTGCTACTCCCTGTATATAACCATGTTATTACCTGCTACTCCCTGTATATAGCCATGTTATTACCTGCTACTCCCTGTATATAGCCATGTTATTACCTGCTACTCCCTGTATATAGCCATGTTATTACCTCCCTGTATATAGCCAGGTTATTACCTGGTACTCCCTGTATATAACCATGGTATTACCTCCCTGTATATAGCCATGTTATTACCTGGTACTTCCTGTATATAACCATGTTATTACCTGGTACTTCCTGTATATAACATGTTATTACCTGGTACTTCCTGTATATAACCATGTTATTACCTGGTACTTCCTGTATATAGCCATGTTATTACCTGCTACTCCCTGTATATAGCCATGTTATTACCTGCTACTCCCTGTATATAGCCATGTTATTACCTGGTACTTCCTGTATATAACCATGTTATTACCTGGTACTTCCTGTATATAGCCATGTTATTACCTGGTACTTCCTGTATATAACCATGTTATTACCTCCCTGTATATAACCATGTTATTACCTGGTACTTCCTGTATATAACCATGTTATTACATCCCTGTATATAACCATGTTATTACCTGGTACTTCCTGTATATAGCCATGTTATTACCTGGTACTTCCTGTATATAACCATGTTATTACCTCCCTGTATATAACCATGTTATTACCTGGTACTTCCTGTATATAGACATTGGGGGAAATTATAATCTTTGATGACATAAAAACAATGACAGTTCAACAGCTTCATACACTGAATTTAGACAGACATGTCTGATATTGGCAGAAAGCTTAAATGCTTGTTAATCTAACTGCACTGTCCAATTTACAGTAGCTATTACAGTGAACTAATACCATGCTATTGTTTGAGGAGAGTGCACAGTTATGAACTGGAAAAGTTATTAATAAACCAATTAGGCCCTTTAGGAGCAGTCTTGATACAACATTTTGAACAGAAATACAAGGGTTCATTGGATCAGTCTAAACCGGTGCACACACACACACACACACACAGTGTCGCCTCATTTAAAAAATAATGGAACAAACAAAAAAAATCGTTTTTTTTCTTTGTATTATCTTTTACTAGATGTAATATTCTCTTACATTAATTTCACATTTCCACAAACTTCAAAGTGTTTCCTTTCAAATGGCATCAATAAAATGCATATCCTTGCTTCAGGTCCTGAGCTACAGGAAGTTAGATTTGGGTATGTCATTGTAGGTCCTGAGCAACAGGAAGTTAGATTTTGGTATGTCATTTTAGGTGGAAATTGGAGAAAAGAAGTGTCCAGTCCTTAAGAGGTTTTAAGAACAAATTCGTATTTACAATGACGACCTACCAGAAGGTCAAAAAAGGTCTCCTGTGGGGAGAAAAATAAAGGACAAAACACAAGAGAGACACCACAACACTACATAAAGAGAGACACCACAACACTACATAAAGAGAGACACCACAACACTACATAAAGAGAGACACCACAACACTACATAAAGAGAGACACCACAACACTACATAAAGAGAGACACCACAACACTACATAAAGAGAGACACCACAACACTACATAAAGAGAGACACCACAACACTACATAAAGAGAGACACCACAACACTACATAAAGAGAGACACCACAACACTACATAAAGAGAGACACCACAACACTACATAAAGAGAGACACCACAACACTACATAAAGAGAGACACCACAACACTACATAAAGAGAGACACCACAACACTACATAAAGAGAGACACCACAACACTAGATAAAGAGAGACACCACAACACTACATAAAGAGAGACACCACAACACTACATAAAGAGAGACACCACAACACTACATAAAGAGAGACAACACTACATAAAGAGAGACACCACAACACTACATAAAGAGAGACACCACAACACTACATAAAGAGAGACACCACAACACTACATAAAGAGAGACACCACAACACTACATAACGTACACAGACCTTGTGGCTTTACAGCCTTCAGTGTGTAAGTACTATTATATTTTAATTCAAAACAGCATTTATAAAGAACAACCAATGAGCAGCAGGTGCTTCTAATCAGTGTTGCCACTCATCTGCCAATCAGGAATGTGGCTTTTCTCATCTACCTGTATACAAGTAAGCCACAAAGAGATACAGAATTGTAGGGTATGTGAGCGAACACGAAGGGCAAGCATTGTACTCAACATTTTAGTCAATTTCCCCGACTAATTGAGTCTGTTTTGAGGGCAAAAGGGGGTGCAACTCAATATCAGGAAGGTGTTCCTAATGTTTTGTAAATTCAGTGTATGTAGCTGTTGAACTGTCATCAAAGATGATAATTTCCCCCCACCCAATGTCTCCTCTTGTAAGGCAGCACCAGAGCCAGCTCCGCATTGTATGTATCTGGCAGCTGATCTCGGGCTACAGCGGAGCCCAGGGAGAGCACGAGGAAGCACCTGCTGACAGACAGACAGACAGACAGACAGACAGACAGACAGACAGACAGACAGACAGACAGACAGACAGACAGACAGACAGACAGACAGACAGACAGACAGACAGACAGACAGACAGACAGACAGACAGACAGACAGACAGACAGACAGACAGACAGACAGACAGACAGACAGACAGACAGACAGACAGACAGACAGACAGACAGACAGACAGACAGACAGACAGACAGACAGACAGACAGACAGACAGACAGACAGAGAGCGAGAAAAAGAGAGAGAGAAGCAGATTAGAGAGAGAGAGAGAGAGAGAGAGAGAGAGAGAGGCAGGTTAGAGAGAGAGAGAGAGGCAGGTTAGAGAGGGAGGTTAGAGAGGAGAGAGAGAGAGAGAGAGAGAGCAGGTTAGAGAGAGAGAGAGGCAGGTTAGAGAGGGAGAGAGAGAGAGAGAGAGAGAGAGAGAGAGAGAGAGAGAGAGAGAGAGAGAGAGAGAGAGAGAGAGAGAGAGAGAGAGAGAGAGAGAGAGAGAGAAAGAGAGAGAAAGAGAGGCAGGTTAGAGAGAGAGAGAGAGAGGGGGGAGAGAGAGAGAGAGAAAGAGAGGCAGGTTAGAGAGAGAGAGAGAGAGGAGGTGGATATAAACGCTTTCATCCAAACTTCCAATTCTAAATTCCAGCGGCTCGAATATCACTCAGAACAGAAGACAGAGTTAATGACTGACTGGCTGCACCGTTATAAAATGGGACCGAGTTGAACGGAGATTTTCTGTTTGAAATCCGCAAAAGACATTAGGACGGAGCTTCTTGACTTTCTTAGAGATAATAGAGGCACCCCCCTGCGGTCCAAACGGTGAAGAGTTATTTTAAGAGTTCTATATGGATGGATTGTGAACGGACTCATTGGTAGCCTGATGCAGTGAAACATGTAGTTGATCAACTCTGTGTCAACTTCCATCGGTGTTTTAATGATGATTGCGGCTTTCATTCCGGAATCTGTTCGTTATTTCAATGCACCACAAACTCTCACCAGAGTTTCCTGCTCTTGGTTCCGTGGTGGTTTTATCAGCAGAAAGCCACAGAGAGCCGAGCAGGGAGGTTGTCCTGCTACAGCCTGCCGGAGTGAAGAGTAGCTGTCTGGGATTGTTAGTTCAGAAGACTAGTGATCCTACAGCGGCATCAGGACGAGACCGAGGCAGCGCGACACAAAACAAAGGCTGGATGACGCATTACATCGGGTAGCATACCTGCGCATGGGATTTGACTTTGTATGTTGCTTCCTTGATTCAACTGATATTTTAATTGCATTATCAGATCCCGTCAGTTTTGCGCCATGGCGGAGGTTGGGGGCTTTCTAGGTACACTCGACTTGGATTTACAGAGTTTCCCCGCACTAGGAAGTATGCCCTTGGCAGAGGCGCCAGCGGGGTTACTGGATGAAAGGCTGGGACAGATCGATGGGAGGTTACAGCGAGGCTCGCTGACAGATTTCGAGCACCTTAAAGGGATTCTGCGGCGGAGGCAGCTGTATTGTCGAACCGGATTCCAGCTGGAGATATTCCCCAACGGGACCGTGTACGGGACAAGACAGGACCACAGCAGATTCGGTGAGCGTCCAACAATTGCATGTGAACTTGGTGCGGTTTTGTTTGCACGGGCCAAGAGCAACATCTTCTGCAACAACTTTTACATTTGAAACCTGGTTATTTATTTGACAGTTTTCCTTTCCCAAAGCGTTGGGTGCGATGATTGAGCTGCATTTTTTTCTGTCGTTCCCAGTAATATAGATGTGTCATATTTAACCGGTAACAGGACATGTGTCATATTTAACCGGTAACAGAAGGATTGTAATGCAGGCCATTCGACACCTATTATGTCTGCCTTCTCAGAATATGATTAGTCATTTTGCTGAAGGGTTTCAGGTGTGTGTGTGGGCGTGTGTGTGTGTGTGTGTGTGTGTGTGTGTGTGTGTGTGTGTGTGTGTGTGTGTGTGTGTGTGTGTGTGTGTGTGTGTGTGTGTGTGTGTGTGTGTGTGTGTGTGTGTGTGTGTGTGTGTGTGTGTGTGTGTGTCATCCAGTCAGCAGGACAGGCACATGCCTTCCTTCTCCAGGCCACCATGCCTCTAAGAGGGTGCAGGAGCGGCAGGCAGGTGGCTCCCGAGAGAGAGAGAGAGAGAGAGAGAAGGAGAGAGAGAGAGAGAAGGAGAGAGAGAGAAGGAGAGAGAGAGAGAGAGAGGAGAGAGAGAGAGAGAGAGAGAGAGAGAGAGAGAGAGAGAGAGAGAGAGAGAGAGAGAGAGAGAGAGAGAGAGAGAGAGAGAGAGAGAGAGAGAGAGAGAGAGAGAGAGAGAGAGAGAGAGAGAGAGAGAGAGAGAGAGAGAGAGAGAGAGAGAGAGAGAGAGAGAGAGAGAGAGAGAGAGAGAGAGAGAGAGAGAGAGAGAGAGAGAGAGAGAGAGAGAGAGAGAGAGAGAGAGAGAGAGAGAAGAGAGAGAGAGAGAGAGAGAGAGAGAGAGAGAGAGAGAGAGAGAGAGAGAGAGAGAGAGAGAGAGAGAGAGAGAGAGGAGAGAGAGAGAGAGAGAGAGAGAGAAGGAGAGAGAGAGAGAGAGAGAGAGAGAGAGAGAGAGAGAGAGAGAGAGAGAGAGAGAGAGAGAGAGAGAGAGAGAGAGAGAGAGAGAGAGAGAGAGAGAGAGAGAGAGAGAGAGAGAGAGAGAGAGAGAGAGAGAGAGAGAGAGAGAGAGAGAGAGAGAGAGAGAGAGAGAGAGAGAGAGAGAGAGGAGAGAGAGCAAGAGAGAGCGAGAGAGAGAGAGAGAGAGAGAGAGAGAGAGAGAGAGAGAGAGAGAGAGAGAGAGAGAAGAGAGAGAGAGAGAGAGAGAGAGAGAGAAGGAGAGAGAGAAGGAGAGAGAGAGAGAGGAGAGAGAGAGAGAGAGAGAGAGAGAGAGAGAGAGAGAGGAGAGAGAGAGAGAGAGAGAAGGAGAGAGAGAAGGAGAGAGAGAGAGAGAGAGAGAGAGAGAGAGAGAGAGAGAGGAGAGAGAGAGAGAGAGAGAGAGAGAGAGAGAGAGAGAGAGAGAGAGAGAGAGAGAGAGAGAGAGAGAGAGAGAGAGAGAGAGAGAGAGAGAGAGAGAGAGAGAGAGAGAGAGAGAGAGAGAGAGAGAGAGAGAGAGAGAGAGAGAGAGAGAGAGAGAGAGGAGAGAGAGAGAGAGAGAGAGAGAGAGAGAGAGAGAGAGAGAGAGAGAGAGAGAGAGAGAGAGAGAGAGAGGAGAGAGAGAGAGAGAGAGAGAGAGAGAGAGAGAGAGAGAAGGAGAGAGAGAGAGAGAGAGAGAGAGAGAGAGAGAGAGAGAGAGAGAGAGAGAGAGAGAGAGAGAGAGAGAGAGAGAGAGAGAGAGAGAGAGAGAGAGAGAGAGAGAGAGAGAGCTGGACAGGCAGTGGTCCGTGTCTGGTTCTCTGTTTAACTGGTTCAAAGGGACCATACCGGCACTCTCTCTCCTAATTCTACTATTAATACGAATCATTGGAGGTGTGGTTCCAATCACTATCACAGACACATGAGGTCACAGAGAAAACATGCACATTCTCTGCACCTCATGTCCATGCAGTCATTCTGCAGGTGCAGCACTCTGTTAGGCTCACTGCCTGCCTGAGAGAGAAAGAGAGATGGGGAGAGAGATGGAGAGAGAGAAATGGGGAGAGAGATGGAGAGAGAGAGATGGGGAGAGGGAGAGAGAGATGGTGAGAGAGATGGAGAGAGAGAGATGGGGAGAGAGATGGGGAGAGAGAGATGGGGAGAGAGAGATGGGGAGAGAGAGATGGGGAGAGAGAGATGGGGAGAGAGAGATGGGGAGAGAGATGGGGAGAGAGATGGAGAGAGAGGGATAGAGAGAGAGGGAGAGAGAAATGGTGAGTGGGAGAGGGACAGAGAGAGATGGGGAGAGAGAGGGGGGGGTGCATTAACATCTGCTAACCATGTGTATGTGACAAATACATTTGATTTGATTTGAGAAAGAGAGAGAATAGCTGTAAAGCTAGAGATGGTTTAAAGCTGGCGGTCGGCAGTCAAGACAAGCCGATGGTGTACATGTCTGAACAGGGCTGGAGAGGACTGGGGAGGGCTGGAGAGGACTGGGGAGGGCTGGAGAGGACTGGAGGGGACTGGGGAGGACTGAAGAGGGCTGGAGAGGACTGGGGAGGGCTGGAGAGGACTGGGGAGGGCTGGAGAGGACTGGGGAGGGCTGGAGAGGGCTGGAGAGGACTGGGGAGAGAGGACTGGGGAGAGAGGACTGGAGAGGGCTGGAGAGGACTGGAGAGGGCTGGAGAGGACTGGAGAGGACTGGGGAGGACTGGAGAGGACTGGGGAGGACTGGGGAGGGCTGGGGAGGGCTGGAGAGGACTGGGGAGGGCTGGGGAGGACTGGAGAGGACTGGGGAGGACTGGAGAGGACTGGGGAGGGCTGGAGAGGACTGGGGAGGGCTGGAGAGGACTGGGGAGGACTGGAGAGGACTGGGGAGGGCTGGAGAGGACTGAGGAGGGCTGGAGAGGACTGGGGAGGGCTGGAGAGGACTGAGGAGGGCTGGAGAGGACTGAGGAGGGCTGGAGAGGACTGAGGAGGACTGGAGAGGACTGGGGAGGACTGGGGAGGACTGGGGAGGACTGGGGAGGACTGGAGAGGGCTGGAGAGGACTGGGGAGGGCTGAACAGGGCTGGAGGGGACTGGGGAGGGCTGGGGAGGACTGGAGAGGACTGAGGAGGGCTGAAGAGGACTGGAGAGGACTGAGGAGGGCTGAACAGGGCTGGAGAGGACTGAGGAGGGCTGAACAGGGCAGGAGAGGACTGGGGAGGGCTGAACAGGGCAGGAGAGGACTGAGGAGGGCTGAACAGGGTTGTAGAGGACTGAGGAGGGCTGAACAGGGCAGGAGAGGACTGAGGAGGGCTGAACAGGGCAGGAGAGGACTGAGGAGGGCTGAACAGGGCTGGAGAGGACTGAGGAGGGCTGAACAGGGCTGGAGAGGACTGGGGAGGGCTGGAGAGGACTGGGGAGGGCTGGAGAGGACTGGGGAGGGCTGGAGAGGACTGGGGAGGGCTGAACAGGGCAGGAGAGGACTGGGGAGGGCTGGAGAGGACTGAGGAGGGCTGAACAGTGCAGGAGAGGACTGAGGAGGACTGGAGAGGACGGGGGAGGGCTGGAGAGGACTGAGGAGGGGTGAACAGGGCAGGAGAGGGCTGAACGGGGCTGGAGAGGGCTGAACAGGGCTGGAGAGGACTGGGGAGGGCTGGAGAGGACTGGGGAGGGCTGAACAGGGCAGGAGAGGGCTGGAGAGGACTGGAGAGGGCAGGAGAGGACTGGGGAGGGCTGAACAGGGCAGGAGAGGACTGGGGAGGGCTGAACAGGGCAGGAGAGGACTGGGGAGGGCTGAACAGGGCAGGAGAGGACTGGGGAGGGCTGGAGAGGACTGGAGAGGGCTGGAGTGGACTGGGGAGGGCTGAACAGGGCAGGAGAGGACTGGGGAGGGCTGAACAGGGCAGGAGAGGACTGGGGAGGGCTGAACAGGGCAGGAGAGGACTGGGGAGGGCTGGAGAGGGCTGAACAGGGCTGGAGAGGACTGGAGAGGGCTGAACAGGGCTGGGTAGGGCTGGTGAGGACTGAACAGGGCTGGAGAGGGCTGGGGAGGGCTGGAGAGGACTGGGGAGGGCTGGAGAGGGCTGGAGAGAACTGGAGAGGACTGGAAAGGACTGGAGAGGGCTGGGGAGGGCTGGAGAGGACTGGGGAGGGCTGAAGAGGGCTGGGGAGGGCTGGGGACGGCTGAAGAGGGCTGGGGAGGACTGTAGAGGACTGTAGAGGACTGGGGATGGGCTGGAGAGGCCTGGAGAGGGCTGCGGAGGGCTGGAGAGGACTGGGTAGGGCTGGAGAAGATTGGGGAGGGCTGAGGAGGGCTGGAGAGGGCTGAAGAGGACTGGAGAGGGCTGAAGAGGACTGGAGAGGGCTGGGGAGGACTGGAGAGGGCTGGGGAGGACTGGAGAGGGCTGGGGAGGACTGGGGAGGGCTGAACAGGGCAGGAGAGGACTGGGGAGGGCTGAACAGGGCAGGAGAGGACTGAGGAGGGCTGAACAGGGCTGGAGAGGACTGAGGAGGGCTGAACAGGGCAGGAGAGGACCGAGGAGGGCTGAACAGGGCAGGAGAGGACTGAGGAGGGCTTAACAGGGCTGGAGAGGACTGAGGAGCGCTGAACAGGGCTGGAGAGGGCTGGAGAGGGCTGAACAGGGCAGGAGATGACTGGGGAGGGCTGGAGAGGACTGGGGAGGGCTGAACAGGGCAGGAGAGGGCTGGAGAGGACTGGGGAGGGCTGGAGAGGACTGGGAGGGCTGAACAGGGCAGGAGAGGACTGGGGAGGGCTGAACAGGGCAGGAGAGGACTGGGGAGGGCTGAACAGGTCAGGAGAGGACTGGGGAGGGCTGGAGAGGACTGGAGAGGGCTGGAGTGGACTGGGGAGGGCTGAACAGGGCAGGAGAGGACTGGGGGAGGGCTGAACAGGGCAGGAGAGGACTGGGGAGGGCTGGAGAGGGCTGAACAGGGCTGGAGAGGACTGGAGAGGGCTGAACAGGGCTGGGGAGGGCTGTAGAGGACTGGGGAGTGCTGGAGAGGGCTGGGGAGGGCTGGAGAGGGCTGGGGAGGGCTGGAGAGGGCTGGGGAGGGCTGGAGAGGACTGGAAAGGACTGGAAAGGACTGGAGAGGGCTGGAGAGGACTGGAGAGGGCTGGAGAGGACTGGGGAGGGCTGAAGAGGGCTGGGGAGGGCTGAAGAGGGCTGGGGAGGGCTGAAGAGGGCTGGGGAGGACTGGAGAGGGCTGGAGAGGCCTGGAGAGGCCTGGAGAGGGCTGGAGGGGGCTGGGGAGGGCTGGAGAAGATTGGGAGGGCTGGAGAGGGCTGGAGAGGGCTGGGGAGGACTGGAGAGGGCTTGGTAGGGCTGGAGAGGCCTGGAGAGGGCTGAGGAGGACTGAACAGGGCAGGAGAGGACTGAAAAGGGCAGGAGAGGACTGGGGAGGGCTGGAGAGGACTGGGGAGGGCTGAACAGGACTGAAGAGGACTCGGGAGGGCTGAAAAGGGCAGGAGAGGGCTGGGGAAGGCTGGAGAGGGCTGAACAGGGATGGAGAGGGCTGGAGAGGGCTGAACAGGGATGGAGAGGGCTGGAGAGGGCTGAACAGGGCTGAACAGGGCTGGAGAGGACTGGAGAGGGCTGGAGTGGACTGGGGAGGGCTGAACAGGGCAGGAGAGGACTGGGGAGGGCTGAACAGGGCAGGAGAGGACTGGGGAGGGCTGAACAGGGCAGGAGAGGACTGGAGAGGGCTGAACAGGGTTGGAGAGGACTGGAGAGGGCTGAACAGGGCTGGGGAGGGCTGGAGAGGGCTGGAGAGGACTGGGGAGGGCTGGAGAGGACTGGGGAGGGCTGGAGAGGACTGGGGAGGGCTGGGGAGGACTGGGGAGGGCTGGGGAGGGCTGGGGAGGACTGGAGAGGACTGGAGAGGACTGGGGAGGACTGGAGAGGGCTGGAGAGGCCTGGAGAGGGCTGGAGAGGACTGGGGAGGGCTGGAGAAGATTGGGGAGGGCTGAGGAGGGCTGGAGAGGGCTGGGGAGGACTGGAGAGGGCTGGGGAGGACTGGGGAGGACTGGAGAGGGCTGGGTAGGGCTGGAGAGGCCTGGAGAGGGCTGAGGAGGACTGAACAGGGCAGTAGAGGACTGGGGAGGGCTGGAGAGGGCTGGGAGGGCTGAACAGGGCAGGAGAGGACTGGGGAGGGCTGAAAAGGCATGAGAGGACTGGGGAGGGCTGGAGAGGACTGGGGAGGGCTGGAGAGGGCTGAACAGGGCTGGAGAGGACTGAACAGGACTGAAGAGGATTGAAAAGGGCAGGAGAGGACTGGAGAGGACTGGGGAAGGCTGGAGAGGGCTGAACAGGGATGGAGAGGGCTGAAGAGGGCTGGAGAGGGCTGAACAGGGCTGGACAGGACTGAACAGGGCTGGAGAGGACTGAACAGGGCTGGAGAGGACTGAACAGGGCTGGGAGGGCTGGAGAGGACTGAAGAGGACTGAAGAGGACTGGGGAGGGCTGGAGAGGACTGGGGAGGGCTGGAGAGGACTGGGGAGGGCTGGGGAGGGCTGGAGGGGACATGGGAGGGCTGGAGAGGACTGGGGAGGGCTGAAGAGGACTGGAGAGGACTGAGGAGGGCTGAACAGGGCTGGAGAGGACTGGGGAGGGCTGAACAGGGCTGGAGAGGGTTGAGGAGGGCTGAGCAGGGCTGGAGAGGGCTGAGGAGGGCTGCAGAGTATTGAGGAGGTTTGAACCAGGCTGAGGAGGGCTGAACACATTTGAACAGGACTGAGGAGTGATGAACAGGGTTGAGGAGTGATGAACAGGGTTGAGGAGTGATGAACAGGGTTGAGGAGTGATGAACAGGGTTGAGGAGTGATGAACAGGGTTGAGGAGTGATGAACATGGTTGAGGAGTGATGAACAGGGTTGGAGAGGGTTGAGGAGTGATGAACAGGGTTGATGAGTGATGAACAGGGTTGAGGAGTGATGAACAGGGTTGAGGAGTGATGAACAGGGTTGAGGAGTGATGAACAGGGTTGAGGAGTGATGAACAGGGTTGAGGAGTGATGAACAGGGTTGAGGAGTGATGAACAGGGTTGAGGAGTGATGAACAGGGTTGAGGAGTGATGAACAGGGTTGAGGAGTGATGAACAGGGTTGAGGAGTGATGAACAGGGTTGGAGAGGGTTGAGGAGTGATGAACAGGGTTGAGGAGTGATGAACAGGGTTGAGGAGTGATGAACAGGGTTGAGGAGTGATGAACAGGGTTGGAGAGGGTTGAGGAGTGATGAACAGGGTTGAGGAGTGATGAACAGGGTTGAGGAGTGATGAACAGGGTTGAGGAGTGATGAACAGGGCTGAGGAGTGATGAACAGGGTTGAGGAGTGATGAACAGGGTTGAGGAGTGATGAACAGGGTTGAGGAGGCTGAAACAGGCCTGGAGAGGGTTGAGGAGTGATGAACAGGGTTGAGGAGTGATGAACAGGGTTGAGGAGGCTGAAACAGGCCTGGAGAGGGTTGGGTAGTGTTTGTTTCTGGCTTCACTTTGGGTTAGAATGCAGAGCAGGTGTCAGTGCTGGGAGAAGATGGGTTTGATTAAAAGGTGGCCAGGATCAGAGAGAGCTGGTGTTTCATTCCCTGACAGCATTATCGTAGAGAATCAGAGAGAGCTCGTGTTTCATTCCCTGACAGCATTATCATAGAGAATCAGAGAGAGCTCGTGTTTCATTCCCTGACAGCATTATCGTAGAGGATCAGCGAGAGCTCGTGTTTCCTTCCCTGGCAGCATTATCGTAGAGGATCAGCGAGAGCTCGTGTTTCCTTCCCTGGCAGCATTATCGTAGAGAATCAGAGAGAGCTGGTGTTTCCTTCCCTGGCAGCATTATCAGAGAGCAGGTATTCCCAATGCCGTTGGGGGTACGCCAAATAATAATGTGGTTCACTTTTTTTCCCCATTTATATTTTCCAACGGGACTATACATTTAGGTGAGTTTTTTTCTCTCACCTCAGTAGCCTCGTTTCTCTGCCAAAAATAATATTCAACCATCTAGTGTTCAGCGAAATTACAACACAATGTCAAATACAGGTAGCCTGGTCAAATAATGAACATCCAATCATATTAACCGTTACTCATCCAATCACATTAACCATTACTCATCCAATCACATTAACCGTTACTCATCCAATCACATTAACCGTTACTCATCCAATCACATTAACCGTTACTCATCCAATCACATTAACCGTTACTCATCCAATCACATTAACCGTTACTCATCCAATCACATTAACCCAAATGGCACCACATTAACCCAAATGGAGTCCCAAATGACTCATCCCAATCACATGAACCGTTACTCATCCAATCACATTAACCGTTACTCATCCAATCACATTAACCGTTACTCATCCAATCACATTAACCGTTACCCTCTCATGTAAATTCCACTAACGGTCCATATGTAGCCAAACATAGCTGCTGCTCATGTTGGTATCTGTACTGACGGCACCAAAGCCATAACAGGGAGACATAGTGGAGTGGTAACATGCCTGCAACAGTTGCTCCCGACACCACGTGGGTACACTGTAGCATCCCCCTAGAGGCTCTTGGGTACACTGCAGCATCCACCTAGAGGCTCTTGGGTACCCTACAGCATCCACCTAGAGGCTCTTGGGTACCCTACAGCATCCACCTAGAGGCTCTTGGGTACACTGCAGCATCCACCGAGAGGCTCTTGGGTACCCTACAGCATCCACCTAGAGGCTCTTGGGTACCCTACAGCATCCACCTAGAGGCTCTTGGGTACACTGCAGCATCCACCCGAGAGGCTCTTGGGTACACTGCAGCATCCACCGAGAGGCTCTTGGGTACCCTACAGCATCCACCTAGAGGCTCTTGGGTACACTGCAGCATCCACCGAGAGGCTCTTGGGTACACTGCAGCATCCACCTAGAGGCTCTTGGGTACCCTACAGCATCCACCTAGAGGCTCTTGGGTACACTGCAGCAACCACCTAGAGGCTCTTGGGTACCCTACAGCATCCACCTAGAGGCTCTTGGGTACACTGCAGCATCCACCGAGAGGCTCTTGGGTACACTGCAGCATCCACCGAGAGGCTCTTGGGTACACTGCAGCATCCACCGAGAGGCTCTTGGGTACCCTACAGCATCCACCTAGAGGCTCTTGGGTACACTGCAGCAACCACCTAGAGGCTCTTGGGTACACTGCAGCATCCACCTAGAGGCTCTTGGGTACCCTACAGCATCCACCTAGAGGCTCTTGGGTACCCTACAGCATCCACCTAGAGGCTCTTGGGTACCCTACAGCATCCACCTAGAGGCTCTTGGGTACCCTACAGCATCCACCTAGAGGCTCTTGGGCACCCTACAGCATCCACCTAGAGGCTCTTGGGTACACTGCAGCATCCACCGAGAGGCTCTTGGGTACACTGCAGCATCCACCTAGAGGCTCTTGCTGCCAAGGGAATGCCTGACAGCTTGAAATATGTTTTTGTCACCACAGTGAAAATGGTTAACTTTGTTAAAGCAAGACCTCTGAACTCTTCTGTATTTTCTGCACTATGCACTGATATGGGCAGCGACCATGTAACGCTTTTACAACATACAGAAGTGCGCTGGTTATCAAGGGGCAAAGTATTGACACTTTGTTTGATGTGAGAGTGGATTCTCGGCCCTCACTAGCATGAAAACTAAATACAGGCACAGACTGTGTGTGGAAAATGATTTAAGACCGAGACTCTCTCCAACACAACCCAACATTGCAGAGTTATGTGCATCCTTTCAAGCACACCCTTCTTATTAACCTGTGGTGAGTTATTCACCATTTTAGATGAACAAATAAGGTTTTATATGTAAGATGGTTAAATAAAGAGCAAAATGATTGATTATTATGATATTATTATTTGTGCCCTGGTCTATAAGAGCTCTTTGTCACTTCCCACGAGCCGGTTGTGACAAACTCACACTCATTCTAATGTTTAATAAATATATCGTATAGTGTGTGTGGCAGGCTTACGATGATGGCAAACAACAACATTTGAGAGTGCGCTGACCCTGGTGCTAGAGGGGGTACAGCTGACCCTGGTGCTAGAGGAGGTACAGCTGACGCTGGTGCTAGAGGAGGTACAGCTGACGCTGGTGCTAGAGGGGGTACAGCTGACCCTGGTGCTAGAGGGGGTACAGCTGACCCTGGTGCTAGAGGGGGTACAGCTGACCCTGGTGCTAGAGGAGGTACAGCTGACGCTGGTGCTAGAGGAGGTACAGCTGACGCTGGTGCTAGAGGGGGTACAGCTGACCCTGGTGCTAGAGGGGGTACAGCTGACTCTGGTGCTAGAGGGGGTACAGCTGACCCTGGTGCTAGAGGGGGTACAGCTGACCCTGGTGCTAGAGGGGGTACAGCTGACCCTGGTGCTAGAGGGGGTACAGCTGACCCTGGTGCTAGAGGGGGTACAGCTGACCCTGGTGCTAGAGGGGGTACAGCTGACCCTGGTGCTAGAGGGGGTACAGCTGACCCTGGTGCTAGAGGGGGTACAGCTGAACCTGGTGCTAGAGGGGGTACAGATGACCCTGGCGCTAGAGGGGGTACAGATGACCCTGGCGCTAGAGGGGGTACGCAGCTGGAGGTTGAACGTTTGAAGGGACTATAAAACGTTTGGGAACCACTGGCCTAGAGGATCAGAGACTAAGAGGCTGGCTGAGTCCCAAATGGCACCCTATGTGCCCTGGTCATTAATAGTGCACTACATTTGGAATACAGCCCAGTCGTGTCCTGTCCAGGGGTGGACCGGATGGTAAACACGAACTAAGCACTAATAGCATCTGTATTCTGCATCAGCTGTGCTGGTGTTTATCCACAGTTTCTATCCACTATTAGAAAACATCCCTGTTCAGGCTTCACCTCAGGTAGAGTCCAAATACTGTGGGAAAACATTCAATATGTTCTGTCTATGGGCTCTGGTCAAAAGTAGCACACTCTGAAGGGAATTATAGGGTGCCATTTGGGATGCACCTCATGGAGAGAAACATCCAGAACGAGTAGGACGCACCTCATGGAGAGAAATATCTAGAACGAGTAGGACGCACCTCATGGAGAGAAACATCTAGAACGAGTGGGACGCACCTCATGGAGAGAAACATCTAGAACGAGTGGGACGCACCTCTGCTTCCCATAACAACTGGTCAGAGAGCAGCTGTCCCCAACCCAGTCCCAATCATTGGCTCGTCCCCAATGGGGACTCTGGGTCTTCCTTTACTGTGGCAGTCCTCATGAGGGGCGGCAGGGTAGCCTAGTGGTTAGCGCGTTGGACTAGTAACCGGAAGGTTGCAAGTTCAAACCCCCGAACTGACAAGGTACAAATCTGTTGTTCTGCCTCTGAACAGTTAACCCACTGTTCCTCATTGAAAATAAGAATTTGTTCTTAACTGACTTGCCTCGTTAAATAAAGGTTAAATAAAAATTAGAGCCCGTTTCATCACAGCGCTTGATGGTTTTTGCGACTGCACTTGAAGAAACTTTCAAAGTTCTTGAAATGTTCCGTATTGACTGATCTTCATGTCTTAAAGTAATGATGGTCTGTCGTTTCTCTTTGCTTATTTGATCTGTTCCTGCCATAATATGGACTTGGTCTTTTACCAAATAGGGCTATCTTCTGTATACCACCCCTACCTTGTCACAACATAACTAATTGGCTCAAATGCATTAAGAAGGAAAGAAATTCGCCAAATTAACTTTTAAGAAGACATACCTGTTAATTGAAATGCATTCCAGCTGACTACCTCATGTTGCTGGTTGAGAGAATGCCAAGTGTGTGCAAAGCTGTCATCAAGGCAAAGGGTGGCTACTTTGAAGAATCTAAAATATATATTTTTAGATTTGTTTTATACTTTTTTGGTTACTAAAAAAAACATGTTGATGCATAAAACAACGTAACCAAGAAGATCTTGACATCTAGCCACTTAGCTAGTGAGCAACACAATGCAGACTCCCGTAGGTGTGTCAGTGTACTAATATAACCTGTAGTTATATTTATTATAGTTACAGTATACTAACAACCTATAGTTATATATTATAGTTACAGTATACTAATATAACCTATAGTTATATATATATATTATAGTTACAGTATACTAATATAACCTATAGTTATATATATATATTATAGTTACAGTATACTAATATAACCTATAGTTATATATATATTATAGTTACAGTATACTAATATAACCTGTAGTTATATTTATTATAGTTACAGTATACTAATATAACCTATAGTTATATATTATAGTTACAGTATACTAATATAACCTGTAGTTATATTTATTATAGTTACAGTATACTAATATAACCTATAGTTATATATTATAGTTACAGTATACTAATATAACCTATAGTTATATATATATATATTATTATTATTATTATTATTATAGTTACAGTATACTAATATAACATATAGTTATATATATTATATATAGTTACAGTATACTAATATAACATAGTTATATATATATATATATATATATATATTATAGTTACAGTATACTAATATAACATAGTTATATATATATATATATATATTATAGTTACAGTATACTAATATAACATAGTTATATATATATATATATATATTATAGTTACAGTATACTAATATAACCTATAGTTATATATATATTATAGTTACAGTATACTAATATAACCTATAGTTATATATTATAGTTACAGTATACTAATATAACCTATAGTTATATATTATAGTTACAGTATACTAATATAACCTATAGTTATATATTATAGTTACAGTATACTAATATAACCTATATATATATATTATAGTTACAGTATACTAATATAACCTATATATATATATTATAGTTACAGTATACTAATATAACCTATATATATATATTATAGTTACAGTATACTAATATAACCTATAGGTATATATTATAGTTACAGTATACTAATATAACCTATAGTTATATATATATATATATATATATATTATAGTTACAGTATACTAATATAACCTATATATATATATTATAGTTACAGTATACTAATATAACCTATAGGTATATATTATAGTTACAGTATACTAATATAACCTATAGTTATATATATATTATAGTGACAGTATACTAATATAACCTATAGTTATATATATATATATATATTATAGTTACAGTATACTAATATAACATAGTTATATATATATATATATTATAGTTACAGTATACTAATATAACCTATATATATATTATAGTTACAGTATACTAATATAACCTATAGTTATATATATATTATAGTTACAGTATACTAATATAACCTATAGTTATATATATATTATAGTTACAGTATACTAATATAACCTATAGTTATATATATATATATATTATAGTTACAGTATACTAATATAACCTATAGTTATATATATATATTATAGTGACAGTATACTAATATAACCTATAGTTATATATATATATATTATAGTTACAGTATACTAATATAACCTATATATATATATTATAGTTACAGTATACTAATATAACCTATATATATATATTATAGTTACAGTATACTAATATAACCTATAGGTATATATATATATATTATAGTTACAGTATACTAATATAACCTATATATATATATTATAGTTACAGTATACTAATATAACCTATAGGTATATATTATAGTTACAGTATACTAATATAACCTATAGTTATATATATATTATAGTGACAGTATACTAATATAACCTATAGTTATATATATATATATTATAGTTACAGTATACTAATATAACATAGTTATATATATATATTATAGTTACAGTATACTAATATAACCTATAGTTATATATATATTATAGTTACAGTATACTAATATAACCTATATATATATATTATAGTTACAGTATACTAATATAACCTATAGTTATATATATATTATAGTTACAGTATACTAATATAACCTATAGTTATATATATATTATAGTTACAGTATACTAATATAACCTATAGTTATATATATATATATTATAGTTACAGTATACTAATATAACCTATAGTTATATATATATTATAGTTACAGTATACTAATACAACCTATAGTTATATATATATATATTATAGTTACAGTATACTAATATAACCTATAGTTATATATATATATTATAGTTACAGTATACTAATATAACCTATAGTTATATATTATAGTTACAGTATACTAATATAACCTATATATATATATTATAGTTACAGTATACTAATATAACCTATATATATATATTATAGTTACAGTATACTAATATAACCTATATATATATATTATAGTTACAGTATACTAATATAACCTATATATATATATTATAGTTACAGTATACTAATATAACCTATATATATATATTATAGTTACAGTATACTAATATAACCTATAGTTATATATATATTATAGTTACAGTATACTAATACAACCTATAGTTATATATATATATATTATAGTTACAGTATACTAATATAACCTATAGTTATATATATATATTTATTATAGTTACAGTATACTAATATAACCTATAGTTATATATATATATTTATTATAGTTACAGTATACTAATATAACCTATAGTTATATATATATTATAGTTACAGTATACTAATATAACCTATATATATATATTATAGTTACAGTATACTAATATAACCTATATATATATATTATAGTTACAGTATACTAATACAACCTATAGTTATATATATATATATTATAGTTACAGTATACTAATATAACCTATAGTTATATATATATATATATATTATAGTGACAGTATACTAATATAACCTATAGTTATATATTATAGTTACAGTATACTAATATAACCTATAGTTATATATTATAGTTACAGTATACTAATATAACCTATAGTTATATATTATAGTTACAGTATACTAATATAACCTATAGTTATATATATATTATAGTTACAGTATACTAATATAACCTATAGTTATATATATATTATAGTTACAGTATACTAATATAACCTATAGTTATATATTATAGTTACAGTATACTAATATAACCTATAGTTATATATATATTATAGTTACAGTATACTAATATAACCTATAGTTATATATATATTATAGTTACAGTATACTAATATAACATAGTTATATATATATTATAGTTACAGTATACTAATATAACATAGTTATATATATATATATATTATAGTTACAGTATACTAATATAACCTATAGTTATATATATTATAGTGACAGTATACTAATATAACCTATAGGTATATATTATAGTTACAGTATACTAATATAACCTATAGTTATATATATATTATAGTGACAGTATACTAATATAACCTATAGTTATATATATATATATTATAGTTACAGTATACTAATATAACATAGTTATATATATATATATATTATAGTTACAGTATACTAATATAACCTATAGTTATATATATATTATAGTTACAGTATACTAATATAACCTATATATATATATTATAGTGACAGTATACTAATATAACCTATAGTTATATATATATTATAGTTACAGTATACTAATATAACCTATAGTTATATATATATTATAGTTACAGTATACTAATATAACCTATAGGTATATATTATAGTTACAGTATACTAATATAACCTATAGTTATATATTATAGTGACAGTATACTAATATAACCTATAGTTATATATATATTATAGTTACAGTATACTAATATAACCTATAGTTATATATATATTATAGTTACAGTATACTAATATAACCTATAGTTATATATATATTATAGTTACAGTATACTAATATAACCTATAGTTATATATATATTATAGTTACAGTATACTAATATAACCTATAGTTATATATTATAGTTACAGTATACTAATATAACCTATAGTTATATATATATTATAGTGACAGTATACTAATATAACCTATAGTTATATATATATTATAGTTACAGTATACTAATATAACCTATAGGTATATATTATAGTTACAGTATACTAATATAACCTATAGTTATATATTATAGTTACAGTATACTAATATAACCTATAGTTATATATATATATATATATATATATATATATATATATATTATATAGTTACAGTATACTAATATAACCTATATATATATATTATAGTTACAGTATACTAATATAACCTATAGTTATATATATATTATAGTGACAGTATACTAATATAACCTATAGTTATATATATATTATAGTTACAGTATACTAATATAACCTGTAGTTATATTTATTATAGTTACAGTATACTAATATAACCTATATATATATATTATAGTTACAGTATACTAATATAACCTATAGTTATATATTATAGTTACAGTATACTAATATAACCTGTAGTTATATTTATTATAGTTACAGTATACTAATATAACCTATAGTTATATATTATAGTTACAGTATACTAATATAACCTGTAGTTATATTTATTATAGTTACAGTATACTAATATAACCTATAGTTATATATTATAGTTACAGTATACTAATATAACCTATAGTTATATATATATATATTATAGTTACAGTATACTAATATAACCTATAGTTATATATATATATATATATATTATTATTATTATTATTATTATAGTTACAGTATACTAATATAACATATAGTTATATATATTATATATAGTTACAGTATACTAATATAACATAGTTATATATATATTATAGTTACAGTATACTAATATAACATAGTTATATATATATATATTATAGTTACAGTATACTAATATAACATATAGTTATATATATATATATATTATAGTGACAGTATACTAATATAACCTATAGTTATATATTATAGTGACAGTATACTAATATAACCTATAGTTATATATTATAGTTACAGTATACTAATATAACCTATAGTTATATATTATAGTTACAGTATACTAATATAACCTATAGTTATATATATATTATACTGACTCCAATTAGTTAATATATAATATAATATATAAATTATAGTTACAGTATACTAATATAACCTATAGGTATATATTATAGTTACAGTATACTAATATAACCTATAGTTATATATTATAGTTACAGTATACTAATATAACCTATAGTTATATATTATAGTTACAGTATACTAATATAACCTATAGTTATATATTATAGTTACAGTATACTAATATAACCTATAGTTATATATATATATTATAGTTACAGTATACTAATATAACCTATAGTTATATATTATAGTTACAGTATACTAATATAACCTATAGTTATATATATATATATTATAGTTACAGTATACTAATATAACCTATAGTTATATATTATAGTTACAGTATACTAATATAACCTATAGTTATATATATATATATATATTATAGTTACAGTATACTAATATAACCTATAGTTATATATTATAGTTACAGTATACTAATATAACCTATAGTTATATATTATAGTTACAGTATACTAATATAACCTATAGTTATATATATATTTATTATAGTTACAGTATACTAATATAACCTATAGTTATATATTATAGTTACAGTATACTAATATAACATATAGTTATATATATATATATTATAGTTACAGTATACTAATATAACCTATAGTTATATATTATAGTTACAGTATACTAATATAACCTATATATATATATTATAGTTACAGTATACTAATATAACCTATAGTTATATATTATAGTTACAGTATACTAATATAACCTATAGGTATATATTATAGTTACAGTATACTAATATAACCTATAGTTATATATATATATATATTATAGTTACAGTATACTAATATAACATAGTTATATATATATATATATTATAGTTACAGTATACTAATATAACCTATATATATATTATAGTTACAGTATACTAATATAACCTATAGTTATATATATATTATAGTTACAGTATACTAATATAACCTATAGTTATATATATATTATAGTTACAGTATACTAATATAACCTATAGTTATATATATATATATATTATAGTTACAGTATACTAATATAACCTATAGTTATATATTATAGTTACAGTATACTAATATAACCTATAGTTATATATTATAGTTACAGTATACTAATATAACATATAGTTATATATATATATATTATAGTTACAGTATACTAATATAACCTATAGTTATATATTATAGTTACAGTATACTAATAACCTATAGTTATATATTATAGTTACAGTATACTAATATAACCTATAGTTATATATTATAGTTACAGTATACTAATATAACCTATAGTTATATATATATTATAGTTACAGTATACTAATATAACCTATAGTTATATATATATTTATTATAGTTACAGTATACTAATATAACCTATAGTTATATATATATTTATTATAGTTACAGTATACTAATATAACCTATAGTTATATATTATAGTTACAGTATACTAATATAACCTATAGTTATATATATATTTATTATAGTTACAGTATACTAATATAACCTATAGGTATATATTATAGTTACAGTATACTAATATAACCTATAGTTATATAATATAGTTACAGTATACTAATATAACCTATAGTTATATATTATAGTTACAGTATACTAATATAACATATAGTTATATATATATATATTATAGTTACAGTATACTAATATAACCTATAGTTATATATTATAGTTACAGTATACTAATATAACCTATATATATATATTATAGTTACAGTATACTAATATAACCTATAGTTATATATTATAGTTACAGTATACTAATATAACCTATAGGTATATATTATAGTTACAGTATACTAATATAACCTATAGTTATATATATATTATAGTGACAGTATACTAATATAACCTATAGGTATATATTATAGTTACAGTATACTAATATAACCTATAGTTACAGTATATATTATAGTTACAGTATACTAATATAACCTATAGTTATATATATATTATAGTTACTAATATAACCTATATATATATATATTATAGTATATACTAATATAACCTATAGTTATATATATATTATAGTGACAGTATACTAATATAACCTATATATATATATTATAGTTACAGTATACTAATATAACCTATAGGTATATATTATAGTTACAGTATACTAATATAACCTATATATATATATATTATAGTGACAGTATACTAATATAACCTATAGGTATATATTATAGTTACAGTATACTAATATAACCTATATATATATATATTATAGTTACAGTATACTAATATAACCTATAGGTATATATTATATAGTTACAGTATACTAATATAACCTATAGTTACAGTATACTAATATAACCTATAGTTATATATATATTATAGTGACAGTATACTAATATAACCTATAGTATATATATATTATAGTGACAGTATACTAATATAACCTATAGTTATATATATTATAGTTACAGTATACTAATATAACCTATAGTTATATATTATAGTTATATACTAATATAACCTATATATATAACCTATATTATATATTACAGTATACTAATATAACCTATAGTTATATATATATTATAGTTATACTAATATAACCTATAGTTATATATATATATATTATAGTTACAGTATACTAATATAACCTATAGTTATATATATATATATTATAGTTACAGTATACTAATATAACCTATAGTTATATATATATTATAGTGACAGTATACTAATATAACCTATAGTTATATATATATATTATAGTGACAGTATACTAATATAACCTATAGTTATATATATATATATTATAGTTACAGTATACTAATATAACCTATAGTTATATATATATGACAGTATACTATATAACCTATAGTTATATATATATATATATATATTATAGTTACAGTATACTAATATAACCTATAGTTATATATATATAGTATTATAATATAACCTATAGTTATATATATATTATAGTGACAGTATACTAATATAACCTATAGTTATATATATATATTATAGTTACAGTATACTAATATAACCTATAGTTATATATATATATTATAGTTACAGTATACTAATATAACCTATAGTTATATATATATAACCTATAGTTACAGTATACTAATATAACCTATAGTTATATATTATTATAGTTACAGTATACTAATATAACCTATAGTTATATATATATATTATAGTTACAGTATATAATATAACCTATAGTTATATATTATAGTTACAGTATACTAATATAACCTATAGTTATATATATATATATTATAGTGACAGTATACTAATATAACCTATATATATATATTATAGTTACAGTATACTAATATAACCTATAGTTATATATTATATTATAGTATATATTATAGTTACAGTATACTAATATAACCTATATTATATATATATTATAGTGACAGTATACTAATATAACCTATAGTTATATATTATAGTTACAGTATACTAATATAACCTATATATATATATATTATAGTTACAGTATACTAATATAACCTATAGTTATATATATATATATATTATAGTTACAGTATACTAATATAACCTATAGTTATATATATATTATAGTGACAGTATACTAATATAACCTATAGTTATATATATATATTATAGTGACAGTATACTAATATAACCTATAGTTATATATATATATATTATAGTTACAGTATACTAATATAACCTATAGTTATATATTATAGTTACAGTATACTAATATAACCTATAGTTATATATATATATATATATATATTATAGTTACAGTATACTAATATAACCTATATATATATATATTATAGTTACAGTATACTAATATAACCTATAGTTATATATATATTATAGTGACAGTATACTAATATAACCTATAGTTATATATATATATTATAGTTACAGTATACTAATATAACCTATAGTTATATATATATTATAGTGACAGTATACTAATATAACCTATAGTTATATATATATATATTATAGTTACAGTATACTAATATAACCTATAGTTATATATATATATATTATAGTTACAGTATACTAATATAACCTATAGTTATATATATATTATAGTGACAGTATACTAATATAACCTATAGTTATATATATATATATTATAGTGACAGTATACTAATATAACCTATAGTTATATATATATATTATAGTTACAGTATACTAATATAACCTATAGTTATATATTATAGTGACAGTATACTAATATAACCTATATATATATTATAGTTACAGTATACTAATATAACCTATAGTTATATATATATATATTATAGTGACAGTATACTAATATAACCTATAGTTATATATATATTATAGTGACAGTATACTAATATAACCTATAGTTATATATATATATATTATAGTTACAGTATACTAATATAACCTATAGTTATATATATATTATAGTGACAGTATACTAATATAACCTATAGTTATATATATATATTATAGTGACAGTATACTAATATAACCTATAGTTATATATATATATATATATATATATATATATATATATATATATATATATATATTATAGTTACAGTATACTAATATAACCTATAGTTATATATATATTATAGTTACAGTATACTAATATAACCTATAGTTATATATATATTATAGTTACAGTATACTAATATAACCTATAGTTATATATATATATTATAGTGACAGTATACTAATATAACCTATAGTTATATATATATTATAGTTACAGTATACTAATATAACCTATAGTTATATATTATAGTTACAGTATACTAATATAACCTATAGTTATATATTATAGTTACAGTATACTAATATAACCTATAGTTATATATATATTATAGTGACAGTATACTAATATAACCTATAGTTATATATTATAGTTACAGTATACTAATATAACCTATAGTTATATATATATATATATTATAGTGACAGTATACTAATATAACCTATAGTTATATATATATATATATTATAGTTACAGTATACTAATATAACCTATATATATATATTATAGTTACAGTATACTAATATAACCTATAGTTATATATATATTATAGTTACAGTATACTAATATAACCTATAGTTATATATATATTATAGTTACAGTATACTAATATAACCTATAGTTATATATATATTATAGTTACAGTATACTAATATAACCTATAGTTATATATATATATTATAGTGACAGTATACTAATATAACCTATAGTTATATATATATTATAGTTACAGTATACTAATATAACCTATAGTTATATATTATAGTTACAGTATACTAATATAACCTATAGTTATATATTATAGTTACAGTATACTAATATAACCTATAGTTATATATATATTATAGTGACAGTATACTAATATAACCTATAGTTATATATTATAGTTACAGTATACTAATATAACCTATAGTTATATATATATATATATTATAGTGACAGTATACTAATATAACCTATAGTTATATATATATTATAGTTACAGTATACTAATATAACCTATAGTTATATATTATAGTTACAGTATACTAATATAACCTATAGTTATATATATATATTATAGTTACAGTATACTAATATAACCTATAGTTATATATTATAGTTACAGTATACTAATATAACCTATAGTTATATATTATAGTGACAGTATACTAATATAACCTATAGTTATATATTATAGTGACAGTATACTAATATAACCTATAGTTATATATATATATATATTATAGTTACAGTATACTAATATAACCTATAGTTATATATATTATACTGACTCCAATTAGTTTTTGGAGAAGTCATTAGCCATTAGGGGGGGGGGGGTTCACATACATTCACAACCTACACTGGGAATGTTTAAATGACACATTCAATATAGACAAGAAAATTACAATAATTAGTGTGTTATTAGTTTAAGCAGACTGGGTTTGTCTGGTGTCGTGATTTAGATGAAGATCAGATCACATTTTATGACCAATTTATGCAGAAGTCCAGGTCATTCCAAAGAGTTCACATACTTGTCTGTCCAGGCTGTAGGGCTGGTCTATATCTCTGACAGGTGTTGTCTCTGTCCTCTCCAGGTATCCTAGAGTTCATCAGTCTGGCTGTAGGGCTGGTCTATATCTCTGACAGGTGTTGTCTCTGTCCTCTCCAGGTATCCTAGAGTTCATCAGTCTGGCTGTAGGGCTGGTCAGTATTAGAGGAGTGGACGCAGGACTCTACCTGGGCATGAACGAGAGAGGAGAGCTCTATGGGTCGGTAAGTTAAACACTTCTCTACCCCCCTCTACACATTCCTCCTCTCCTCTACTCCCTCCTCTCCTCTACCCCCCTCTACACATTCCTCCTCTCTTCTACTCCCTCATCTCCTCTACTCCCTCCTCTCTACTCCCTCCTCTCCTTGACTCTCCTGTCCTCTATCCTCATCTCTACCCCTCCTTTCCTATCCTCTACTCCCTCCACTCCTTGACTCTCCTGTCCTCTACCCCCTCTACACATTCCTCCTCTCTTCTACTCCCTCCTCTCCTCTACTCCCTCCTCTCCTCTACTCCCTCCTCTCCTCTACCCCCCTCTACACATTCCTCCTCTCCTCTCTCCTCTACTCCCTCCTCTCCTGTCCTCTATCCTCATCTCTACCCCTCCTCTCCTCTCTTCTACTCCCTCATCTCCTCTACTCCCTCCTCTCTACTCCCTCCTCTCCTTGACTCTCCTGTCCTCTATCCTCATCTCTACCCCTCCTTTCCTATCCTCTACTCCCTCCACTCCTTGACTCTCCTGTCCTCTACCCCCCTCTACACATTCCTCCTCTCTTCTACTCCCTCCTCTCCTCTACTCCCTCCTCTCCTCTACTCCCTCCTCTCCTCTACCCCCTCTACTCCCTCCTCTCCTCGACTCTCCTGTCCTCTATCCTCATCTCTACCCCTCCTCTCCTATCCTCTACTCCCTCCACTCCTTGACTCTCCTGTCCTCTACCCCCCTCTACACATTCCTCCTCTCCTCTCTCCTCTCCTCCGTCATCTCCTTGACTCTCCTGTCCTCTATCCTCATCTCTACCCCCCCTCTCCTCTCCTCTACTCCCTCCTCTCCTTGACTCTCCTGTCCTCTATCCTCATCTCTACCCCCCCTCTCCTCTCCTCTCCTCTACTCCCTCCACTCCTTGACTCTCCTGTCTTCTATCCTCGTCTCTGCACCCCCATCATTCAGAGTCAGAGATAGCAGGTGCGGTAGAGAGAGAGAGTCAAAAACAGCAGGTCTGGGACAGGTAGCACGTCCAATGAACAGGTCAGGGGTCCATAGCCGCAGGCAGAACAGTTGAAACTGGAGCAGCAGCACGGCCAGGTGGACTGGGGACAGCAAGGAGTCATCATGCCAGGTAGTCCTGAGGCATGGTCCTAGGGCTCAGGTCCTCCGAGAGAGAGAAAGAAAGAGAGAAGGAGAGAATTAGAGAACGCACACTTAGATTCACACAGGACACCGAATAGGACAGGAGAAGTACTCCAGATATAACAAACTGACCCTAGCCCCCCGACACATAAACTACTGCAGCATAAATACTGGAGGCTGAGACCGAAGGGGTCAGGAGACACTGTTGCCCCATCCGATGATACCCCCGGACAGGGCCAAACAGGCAGGATATAACCCCACCCACTTTGCCGAAGCACAGCCCCCACACCACAAGAGGGATATCAACAGACCAAATTTACTATACTGAGACAAGCCACCATACGAGCCCTAGGGGGGCATAAAACCGGTCAGGAAGATCGTGTCTGTGACGCACTCCTCCTAGGGACGACATGGAAGAGCACCAGTAAGCCAGTGACTCTGAGAGGGGAACCGGCCAGGCAGAAACAGCAAGGACGGTTCTTTGCTCCAGAGCCTTTCCATTCACCTTCACACTCCTGGGCCAGACTACACTCAGTCATATGACCCTCTGAAGAGATGAGTCTTCAGTAAAGACTTAAAGGTTGAGACTGAATTTGTGTCTCTCACATGGGTAGGCAGACCATTCCATAAAAATGGAGCTCTATTGGAGAAAGCCCTGCCTCCAGCTGTTTGCTTAGAAATTCTAGGGACAATTAGGAGGCCTGCGTCTTGTGACCGTAGTGTACGTGTAGGTATGTAGGACCAAATCAGAGAGATGGGTAGGAGCAAGCCCATGTAATACTTTGTAGGTTAGCAGTAAAACCTTGAAATCAGCCCTTGCTTTGACAGGAAGCCAGTGTAGGGAGACTAGCACTGGAGTAATATGATCAATTGTTTTAGTTTTAGTCAGGATTCTAGCAGCCGTATTTAGCACTAACTGAAGTTTATTTAGTGCTTTATCCGGGTAGCCGGAAAGTAGAGCATTGCAGTAGTCTAACCTAGAAGTGACAAAACATGGATACAGGACAGAAAGTTTCTGATTTTTGCAATGTTAAGTAGATGGAAAAAAGCTGTCCTTGAAATGGTCTTGATATGTTCTTCAAAAGAGAGATCAGGGTCCAGAGTAACGCAGAGGTCCCTCACAGTTTTATTTGAGACGACTGTACAACCAATAAGATTAATTGTCAGATTCAACAGAAGATCTCTTTGTTTCTTGGGACCTAGAACAAGCATCTCTGTTTTGTCCGAGTTTAATAGTAGAAAGTTTGCAGCCATCCACTTCCTTATGTCTGAAACACATGCTTCTAGCAAGGGCAATTTTGGGGCTTCACCATGTTTCATTGAAATGTACAGCTGTGTGTCATCCGCATAGCAGTGAAAGTTAACATGTTTTCGAATGACATCCCCAAGAGGTAAAATAAATAGTGAAAACAATAGTGGTCCTAAAACGGAACCTTGAGGTACAGAAGACAAACCATTCACAGAGACAAACTGATATCTTTCTGACAGATGAGATCTAAACCAGGCCAGAACTTGTCCGTGTCGACCAATTTGGGTTTCCAATCTCTCCAAAAGAATGTGGTGATCGATGGTATCAAAAGCAGCACAAAGGTCTAGGAGCGCGAGGACAGATGCAGAGCCTCGGTCTGATACCATTAAAATGTCATTTACCACCTTCACAAGTGCAGTCTCAGTGCTATGATGGGGTCTAAAACCAGACTGAAGCATTTCGTATACATTGTCTTCAGGAAGGCAGCCTTTTCTAACATTTTTGAGAGGAATGGAAGATTCGATATAGGCCAGACAAATGCAGTAAACGCAGACAAAAAAAGTAATAGTTAATTAAGAATGTTCTAGATAACATGTAAACATCCTAACCAGCTCTGCTACGATGAGTAAAATGGTCAGAGTGAGGTGTTCTCTCATTTGTGTCTGGAAGTAGCTAGCTAGTCAACTTTAGCCAGTTAGCTTTGGTGCTTGGTTGCAAGCAAGCTGCAGAAGGACGATTAGGCTACAATTCCCCATCGTTTATCAGTACAATTTTGACAGCCATCGTTTATCAGTACAATTTTCATGTCATCGTTTATCAGTACAATTTTGACAGCCATCGTTTATCAGTACAATTTTGACAGCCATCGTTTATCAGTACAATTTTGACAGCCATCGTTTATCAGTACAATTTTGACAGCCATCGTTTATCAGTACAATTTTGACAGCCATCGTTTATCAGTACAATTTTGACAGCCATCGTTTATCAGTACAATTTTGACAGCCATCGTTTATCAGTACAATTTTGACAGCCATCTTGCTGAAACTGTTTAGGGTTTATCTAATGTTCCTTCATTTGATTTAAGCTCATCTTGCTCTGGCTAGCATTAGTTGTTTATCTTGTTGATGTGCATAACAGAGAGAGAGCCTACCTTTTCATGGTTGTTGATGTGTATAACTGAGGGAGAGAGAGACTACCTTTTCATGGTTGTTGATGTGTATAACTGAGGGAGAGAGAGACTACCTTTTCATGGTTGTTGATGTGTATAACTGAGGGAGAGAGAGACTACCTTTTCATGGTTGTTGATGTGTATAACTGAGGGAGAGAGAGACTACCTTTTCATGGTTGTTGATGTGTATAACTGAGGGAGAGAGAGCCTACCTTTTCATGGTTGTTGATGTGTATAACTGAGGGAGAGAGAGACTACCTTTTCATGGTTGTTGATGTGTATAACTGAGGGAGAGAGAGCCAACCTTTTCATGGTTGTTGATGTGTATAACTGAGGGAGAGAGAGCCTACCTTTTCATGGTTGTTCGATCAATAGGACTGTAAAGTTCCCAAATGTAAGAGGACTCCAGTGGTGTTGACATATTTACATTCAGGTGCATTTTATGGCTTTTGGCAAATGCTTTCTAATGATCTAAAGTCGTGCTGTTGATACTTCCTGTAAACACACAGTCCAGTTCAAAGTGACTGACAGGCCCTACTGCCTGTAAACACACAGTCCAGTTCAAAGTGAATGATGACAGGCCCTACTGTCTGTAAACACACAGTCCAGTTCATAGTGAATGATGACAGGCCCTACTGCCTGTAAACACACAGTCCAGTTCATAGTGAATGATGGCAGGCCCTACTGCCTGTAAACACACAGTCCAGTTCATAGTGAATGATGACAGGCCCTACTGCCTGTAAACACACAGTCCAGTTCATAGTGAATGATGACAGGCCCTACTGCCTGTAAACACACAGTCCAGTTCATAGTGAATGATGGCAGGCCCTACTGCCTGTAAACACACAGTCCAGTTCATAGTGAATGATGACAGGCCCTACTGTCTGTAAACACACAGTCCAGTTCATAGTGAATGATGACAGGCCCTACTGCCTGTAAACACACAGTCCAGTTCATAGTGACTGACAGGCCCTACTGTCTATAAACACACAGTCCAGTTCATAGTGAATGATGACAGGCCCTACTGTCTGTAAACACACAGTCCAGTTCATAGTGAATGATGGCAGGCCCTACTGCCTGTAAACACACAGTCCAGTTCATAGTGACTAACAGGCCCTACTGCCTGTAAACACACAGTCCAGTTCATAGTGAATGATGGCAGGCCCTACTGCCTGTAAACACACAGTCCAGTTCATAGTGAATGATGGCAGGCCCTACTGCCTGTAAACACACAGTCCAGTTCATAGTGAATGATGGCAGGCCCTACTGCCTGTAAACACACAGTCCAGTTCATAGTGAATGATGGCAGGCCCTACTGCCTGTAAACACACAGTCCAGTTCATAGTGAATGATAGCAGGCCTGTGTGGCAAATGGCTTGTTTGTATAAAGGCCGACTGTAGCATTCTTCTTACAAAACCACATGACCTTTGTTTTGGAGGTGTTCAGAACAGGGTTAAGGGCAGTGAAAGCTTGTTGGACACAGCTTTATTGTAGAGCATTTAACACAATATCCAGGGAGCGGCCAGCTGAGTATAAGACTGTATTATCTGCATATAAATGGATGAGAGTTTCCTACTGCCTGAGCTATGTTGTTGATGTAAATTGAGAAAGTGCGTGGGGCCTAGGATTGAGCCTTGGGGTACTCCCTTGTTGACGGGCAGTGGCTGAGACAGCAGATTTTTTGACTTTATACACTGACCTCTTTGAGAGAGGTAGTTAGCAAACCAGGCCAAAGACCCCTCAGATACACCAATACTCCTTAGCCAGCCAATAACATCACACTACCCTCCCCTGTGACCAATAACATCATACTACCCTCCCCTGTGACCAATAACAACACACTACCCTCCCCTGTGACCAATAACATCACACTACCCTCCCCTGTGACCAATAACAACACACTACCCTAGTACCCCTTCTTACCTTCTCTTCCTTAGTCCCCCTTCTTACCTTCTCTCTCCCTTAGTACCCCTTCTTACCTTCTCTCTTCCTTAGTCCCCCTTCTTACCTTCTCTCTCCCTTAGTACCCCTTCTTACCTTCTCTTCCTTAGTCCCCCTTCTTACCTTCTCTCTCCCTTAGTACCCCTTCTTACCTTCTCTCTCCCTTAGTAGCCCTTCTTACCTTCTCTCTCCCTTAGTACCCCTTCTTACTTTCTCTCTCCCTTAGTACCCCTTCTTACCTTCTCTCTCCCTTAGTACCCCTTCTTACCTTCTCTCTCCCTTAGTACCCCTTACCTTCTCTCTCTCTTAGTCCCCTTCTTACCTTCTCTCTCTCTTAGTCCCCTTCTTACCTTCTCTCTCTCTTAGTCCCCTTCTTACCTTCTCTCCCTTAGTACCCCTTCCTTACCTTCTCTCTCCTTAGTACCCCTTCCTTACCTTCTCTCTCCCTTAGTACCCCTTCTTACCTTCTCTCTCCCTTAGTACCCCTTCTTACCTTCTCTCTCCCTTAGTACCCCTTCTTACCTTCTCTCTCTTAGTACCCCTTCTTACCTTCTCTCTCCCTTAGTACCCCTTCTTACCTTCTCTCTCCCTTAGTACCCCTTCTTACCTTCTCTCCC
Organism: Oncorhynchus gorbuscha; assembly: GCF_021184085.1. NCBI lineage: Eukaryota > Metazoa > Chordata > Actinopteri > Salmoniformes > Salmonidae > Oncorhynchus > Oncorhynchus gorbuscha. The sequence continues at coordinate 915,119 of NC_060195.1, read as the reverse complement.
TTAGTCCCCCTTCTTACCTTCTCTCCCTTAGTACCCCTTCTTACCTTCTCTCCCTTAGTACCCCTTCTTACCTTCTCTCCCTTAGTACCCCTTCTTACCTTCTCTCCCTTAGTACCCCTTCTTACCTTCTCTCCCTTAGTACCCCTTCTTACCTTCTCTCCCTTAGTACCCCTTCTTACCTTCTCTCCCTTAGTACCCCTTCTTACCTTCTCTCCCTTAGTACCCCTTCTTACCTTCTCTCCCTTAGTACCCCTTCTTACCTTCTCTCCCTTAGTACCCCTTCTTACCTTCTCTCCCTTAGTACCCCTTCTTACCTTCTCTCCCTTAGTACCCCTTCTTACCTTCTCTCTCCCTTAGTACCCCTTACCTTCTCTCTCCCTTAGTCCCCCTTCTTACCTTCTCTCTCCCTTAGTACCACTTACCTTCTCTCTCCCTTAGTACCCCTTCTTACCTTTCTCTCTCCCTTAGTACCCCTTCTTACCTTTCTCTCTCCCTTAGTACACCTTACCTTCTCTCTCCCTTAGTACCCCTTACCTTCTCTCTCCCTTAGTACCCCTTCTTACCTTCTCTCTCTCTTAGTACCCCTTCTTAGCTTCTCTCTCCCTTAGTACCCCTTACCTTCTCTCTCCCTTAGTACCCCTTCTTACCTTCTCTCTCCCTTAGTACCCCTTCTTACCTTCTCTCTCTCTTAGTACCCCTTACCTTCGCTCTCCCTTAGTACCCCTTACCTTCTCTCTCTCTTAGTACCCCTTACCTTCGCTCTCCCTTAGTACCCCTTACCTTCTCTCTCCCTTAGTACCCCTTCTTACCTTCTCTCTCCCTTAGTACCCCTTCTTACCTTCTCTCTCTCTTAGTACCCCTTCTTACCTTCGCTCTCCCTTAGTACCCCTTCTTACCTTCTCTCTCCCTTAGTACCCCTTCTTACCTTCTCTCTCCCTTAGTACCCCTTCTTACCTTCTTTGTTGTTGATTATTGTGTAGTAAATTTGTTGCTGTGAAGTTTGCTCCTCAAACTGTTGGCAAAATGTGAATGCAATATAAATGAACTGATCCATAAATTCTATCCTAATGAAGCTACTGTATGGACACCACACTCAACCATCTCTCCCTCTCTTCCGCAGAAGAAGTTAACAGCGGAGTGCGTGTTCAGAGAGCAGTTTGAGGAGAATTGGTACAACACATACGCCTCTACGCTCTACAAACACACCGACACCGGACGCTTCTACTACGTAGCGCTCAACAAGGACGGCTCGCCACGGGAGGGGGGGAGGACGAAGAAACACCAGAAACTAACGCACTTCCTGCCTCGGCCTGTGGAGATAGAAAAGATCCCCCAGGCTTACAGAGATCTGTTCCAATACAGGTGACCAGGGCTGAGCCTGGGAGAGGGGGATGAGGAGGAGGAAAGGGAGAAGAGAGGTGGATGTTTGGCACTAAGGACAGGACTCAGTCATCCCACTGACCTCGCTCCCTTGTCTCCAGCCCCGACCCCCAACAAAGGTGTTTATGTATTGTCTTTCCAGCCCCCCCAAAAACCCTCCCGTTCCTCCGAGAACCAACAACCAGAGAGATAAACATAGCTTGTGTTGCTGGATATTAACTTTCTAAAAGGGCTGTTTGACCTCAGAGGGGTCAGAGCAGAGCAGTGGAAACGCTCTTCTCTCCAGCCACTGAGGAGGAGGAGGGGGGAGGTCCTACTACAGGGAGGTGTCATTAGGCCCATAAGACCTCACTCTGGAGGAGAGCACAGAGTCGAGCGGAGGAGATAATCTCTTCACTAAACGGATAGGAGAGAGAGATGGAGGGAGAGAGACTGGACTGGCGTCAGGCCTGTATGACTGCCTAACCCACCCTGGGATAACCGCAGGTTAAAACCACCTGAACCACTAACCACCTGAAGAAGACAAAAGACTTCTCCTGATGAGAACCACTTTTATACATAAGATACTTAACCAGCATTCACTGCAAATATAAAAAGGGTTTGGGGTTAGTCCTCAGCAGTTTGAGTAGGGGGTCTGAGGACTAGTAATGAACAAGTAATGGAAAGTTGATCAGACTAGCTAAGATGACCAGTGGACACTACTCTAGCCAAGCCATTCACCACAGCAACCAGAGAACTCCAGGGAGCGAGCGAGGGATTGACCAATGGAAGTTGAGAGAATGTCAGAATGTTCTAAAGCAACGTGTAGAGAGAACCCATCTTCTGACTAGTCATTGTGATGTCAGTGTTCTAAATCAAGGTGGAGAGAACTCATCTTCTGACTAGTCATTGTGATGTCAGTGTTCTAAATCAACGTGTAGAGAACTCATCTTCTGACTAGTCATTGTGATGTCAGAGTTCTCAATCAACGTGTAGAGAACTCATCTTCTGACTAGTCATTGTGATGTCAGAGTGTTCTAAATCAACGTGTAGAGAACTCATCTTCTGACTAGTCATTGTGATGTCAGAGTGTTCTAAATCAACGTGTAGAGAACTCATCTTCTGACTAGTCATTGTGATGTCAGAGTGTTCTAAATCAACGTGTAGAGAACTCATCTTCTGACTAGTCATTGTGATGTCAGAGCTGAGCTGGGACAGCGAGAGAGAGAGTACACTACTACCTAGTATGTATATGTGATGGAGACAGATTGGCCATGAGGCAGTATCCAGGTGAAACAGGGTTGGCAGAACTTGGCACATAAGTGATATGATCAATGTAAAGAGATGTGATAAGCTGAGATACATGTAAAACGTATTGACTATGTGATAAATGTAAAACATTAATACAGAAGGACAGTCAAGGACATGGATGGTGCAGCTAGATTGCAGTTCAAAGAAAATACCTATGACAATGAATGAGAAATCGTGAAAAGAATAGGCTTGTAATTGAGACAAACTAAAAGAGAAAACATCTGACAATGTAAGACATAGGAATATGAAAGAGCACTTACTATTTCCCTCTACATGGTCAAATTGACTGCCCCCCTCTGTAGAACAGAGGGAGCAGGCCAACCAAACAGCCTTCTCCTCTCTGATACAGACTATCCTCACACTCATAATAATAGCAGATGTTGTGGCATCAAGAAAGACTAGAAGATGCTGTATGTAGACTACAGTGAGGTTACACTACAGTGAGATTATACACTACTAGACTACAGTGAGGTTACACTACCAGACTAGTGAGGTTACACTACAGTGAGGTTACACTACCAGACTAGGGAGGTTACATTACAGTGAGGTTACACTACCAGACTAGTGAAGTTACACTACAGTGAGGTTACACTACCAGACTAGTGAGGTTACACTACAGTGAGGTTACACTACCAGACTAGTGAGGTTACACTACAGTGAGGTTACACTACCAGACTAGTGAGGTTACACTACAGTGAGGTTACACTACCAGACTACAGTGAGGTTACACTACCAGACTAGTGAGGTTACACTACTAGACTACAGTGAGGTTACACTACCAGACTAGTGAGGTTACACTACAGTGAGGTTGCACTACCAGACTAGGGAGGTTACACTACAGTGAGGTTACACTACCAGACTACAGTGAGGTTACACTATACGACTACAGTGAGGTTACACTATACGACTACAGTGAGGATACACTACCAGACTACAGTGAGGATACACTACCAGACTACAGTGAGGTTACACTACACGACTACAGTGAGGTTACACTATACGACTACAGTGAGGATACACTACCAGACTACAGTGAGGATACACTACCAGACTAGTGAGGTTACACTACAGTGAGGATACACTACCAGACTAGTGAGGTTACACTACTAGACTACAGTGAGGATACACTGCTAGACTACAGTGAGGTTACACTACTAGACTACAGTGAGGTTACACTACCAGACTACAGTGAGGATACACTACCAGACTAGTGAGGTTACACTACTAGACTACAGTGAGGATACACTACCAGACTAGTGAGGATACACTACTAGACTAGTGAGGTTACACTACAGTGAGGATACACTACTAGACTAGTGAGGTTACACTACAGTGAGGTTACACTACCAGACTACAGTGAGGTTACACTACTAGACTACAGTGAGGATACACTACCAGACTACAGTGAGGATACACTACCAGACTAGTGAGGTTACACTACAGTGAGGATACACTACTAGACTACAGTGAGGTTACACTACTAGACTACAGTGAGGTTACACTATCAGACTACAGTGAGGTTACACTACTAGACTACAGTGAGGTTACACTACTAGACTACAGTGAGGTTACACTACTAGACTACAGTGAGGTTACACTACAGTGAGGTTACACTACTAGACTACAGTGAGGTTACACTACCAGACTACAGTGAGGATACACTACCAGACTACAGTGAGGATACACTACCAGACTACAGTGAGGATACACTACCAGACTAGTGAGGTTACACTACAGTGAGGATACACTACCAGACTACAGTGAGGATACACTACTAGACTACAGTGAGGTTACACTACCAGACTAGTGAGGTTACACTACAGTGAGGTTACACTACCAGACTAGTGAAGTTACACTACAGTGAGGTTACACTACCAGACTACAGTGAGGTTACACTACTAGACTACAGTGAGGATACACTACCAGACTAGTGAAGTTACACTACAGTGAGGTTACACTACCAGACTAGTGAGGTTACACTACAGTGAGGTTACACTACCAGACTAGTGAGGTTACACTACAGTGAGGTTACACTACCAGACTAGTGAGGTTACACTACAGTGAGGTTACACTACCGGACTAGGGAGGTTACACTACAGTGAGGTTGCACTACCAGACTAGTGAGGTTACACTACCAGACTAGTGAGGTTACACTACAGTGAGGTTGCACTACCAGACTAGTGAAGTTACACTACAGTGAGGTTACACTACCAGACTAGGGAGGTTACACTACAGTGAGGTTACACTACCAGACTAGTGAGGTTACACTACAGTGAGGTTACACTACCAGACTACAGTGAGGTTACACTACCAGCCTACAGTGAGGTTACACTACCAGCCTACAGTGAGGTTACACTACCAGACTACAGTGAGATTACACTACAGTGAGATTACACTACTAGACTACAGTGAGGTTACACTACCAGACTACAGTGAGGTTACACCACCAGACTAGAGTGAGGTTACACTACCAGACTAGGGAGGTTACACTACAGTGAGGTTACACTACTAGACTACAGTGAGGTTACACTACCAGACTACAGTGAGGTTACACTACTAGACTACAGTGAGGTTACACTACTATACTACAGTGAGGTTACACTACTAGACTACAGTGAGGTTACACCACCAGACTACAGTGAGATTACACTACTAGACTACAGTGAGATTACACTACTAGACTACAGTGAGATTACACTACTAGACTACAGTGAGGTTACACTACCAGACTACAGTGAGGTTACACTACTAGACTACAGTGAGGTTACACCACCAGACTACAGTGAGGTTACACTACCAGACTACAGTGAGGTTATACTACCAGACTACAGTGAGGTTACACTACCAGACTACAGTGAGGTTACACTACTAGACTACAGTGAGGTTACACTACCAGACTACAGTGAGGTTACACTACCAGAATACAGTGAGGTTACACTACTAGACTACAGGGAGGTTACACTACTAGACTACAGTGAGGTTACACCACCAGACTACAGTGAGGTTACACTACTAGACTACAGTGAGGTTACACCACTAGACTACAGTGAGGTTACACCACCAGACTACAGTGAGGTTACACTACTAGACTACAGTGAGGTTACACTACTAGACTACAGTGAGGTTACACTACCAGACTACAGTGAGGTTACACTACCAGACTACAGTGAGGTTGCACTAGAGTGAGGTTACACTAGAGTAAGGTTACTGTAGAAGAGTTGTAGAGCAGAGGGAGAGCTGTAGAGCAGAGGGAGAGCTGTAGAGCAGAGGGAGAGGGAGAGCTGTAGAACAGAGGGAGAGCTGTAGAGCAGAGGGAGAGCTGTAGAGCAGAGGGAGAGCTGTAGAGCAGAGGGAGAGCTGTAGAGCAGAGGGAGAGCTGTAGAGCAGAGGGAGAGCTGTAGAGCAGAGGGAGAGCTGTAGAACAGAGGGAGAGCTGTAGAACAGAGGGAGAGCTGTAGAGCAGAGGGAGAACAGAGGGAGAGATGTAGAACAGAGGGACAGGGAGAGCTGTAGAACAGAGGGAGAGGGAGAGCTGTAGAACAGAGGGAGAGCTGTAGAGCAGAGGGAGAGCTGTAGAGCAGAGGGAGAGGGAGAGCTGTAGAACAGAGGGAGAGCTGTAGAACAGAGGGAGAGCTGTAGAGCAGAGGGAGAGCTGTAGAGCAGAGGGAGAGCTGTAGAGCAGAGGGAGAGCTGTAGAACAGAGGGAGAGCTGTAGAACAGAGGGAGAGCTGTAGAGCAGAGGGAGAGCATTAGAGCAGAGGGAGAGCTGTAGAACAGAGGGAGAGCTTTGGAACGGACAGACCAGAGAGAGAAAGGGACTTGTAATGTTCAGCCTGCACAGAGGGAGAGCTTTGGAACGGACAGACCAGAGAGAGAAAGGGACTTGTAATGTTCAGCCTGTACAGAGGAACATTATTAAAATACAACCAGCTGAGATGTACATATGAATGATCATATTTATGAGATGTACTATATATTTATTTTATTACATATAAAGTATAAATATAAATCTATATTCTATTTATTTATTGCAAAGACTCTATTTTGTAATGAACTTGAAGTTATCACAACTGTAGATTCTACTGAAAAACGCTATTAAATGAATATTAAATGAATTTGGCAATTAAATTGTCCCGCTGTGTTCACTGTGACAGCTTGGATAAAGATGTTCTGTATTTCCAATCCATGAGAGTCTACCGATGAGTTCTTAAATAACTTCCTCCATTTACCTTGTAATGCATATCTTTTAAATATGTTTTACATCACACCAAGAGAGACACAGCACAGCACTACATAGAGAGAGACCGAAGACAACAACATACCAAAGCAGCAACACATGACAACAACATGGTAGCAACACAACATGACAACAACATGGTAGAAACACAACATGACAACAACATGGTAGCAACACAACATGACAACAACATGGTAGCAACACAACATGACAACAACATGGTAGCAACACAATAAGACAACAACATGGTAGCAACACAACATGACAACAACATGGTAGCAACACAACATGACAACAACATGGTAGCAACACAATAAGACAACAACATGGTAGCAACACAATAAGACAACAACATGGTAGCAACACAACATGACAACAACATGGTAGCAACACAATAAGACAATAACATGGTAGCAACACAACATGACAACAACATGGTAGCAACACAATAAGACAACAACATGGTAGCAACACAACATGACAACAACATGGTAGCAACACAACATGGTAGCAACACAACATGGTTGAAACACAACATGACAACAACATGGTAGCAACACAACATGGCAGCAGCACTAAACATGGTACAAACATTATAGGGCCCAGACAACAGCACAAAGAGCAAGAAGGTTAGAAACAACAATACATACATTGACATAAATTGAGAAGAGCGTGGGGCCTAGGATCGAGCCTTGGGGTACTCCCTTGGTGACAGGTAGTGGCTGAGACAGCAGATTTTCTGACTTCATACACTGCACTCTCTGAAAGAGGTAGTTAGCAAACCAGGCCAAAGACCCCTCAGAGACACCAATACTCCTTAGCCGGCCCACAAGAATGGAATGGTCTAGCGTACCAAAAGTTTTTGCTAAGCCAATAAAAATAGCAGCACAATATTGCTTAGAATCAAGGGCAATGGTGACATCATTGAGGACCTTTAAGGTTGCAGTGACACATCCATAACCTGAGTGGAAACCAGATTGCATACCCGAGAGAATACTATAGACATCAAGAAAGCCAGTCAGTTATTTTTGAAAGTTTTTCCAACACTTTTGATAAACAGGGCAAAATAGAAATAGGCCTATAACAGTTAGGATCAGCTTGATCTCCCCCTTTAAATAAAGGATGCACTGTGGCTGCCTTCCAAGCAATGGGAACCTTCCCAGAGAGGAGAGACCGGTTAAAAAGGTCAGAGAGAGGCTTGGCGATGATAGGGGCAGCAACCTTAAAGAAGAAAGGGTCTAAACCCAGATGTTTTTTGGGGGTCCTTCAGCACCTCAGCGACTGCCTGCAGGGAGAAACTTTGTAGCTGGGCAGGTGGGAAAAGAGGGAGGAGCCTAGGGGCTAGTCGCATTAGAAGAGGTGGGAGATGAGGAAATGTTGGTCGGGCAAGGAGGCATGGCTGAGTCAAATAGGAATCCTGACTTAATGAAGTGGTGATTAAAGAGCTCAGCCATGTGCTTCTTGTCAGTAACAAGCATGTCCCAGTTTAGGTCACCTAGCAGGACAAATTCAGACTTAGTGTAAGGTGCCAGGAGGGAACTTAGAGCAGGTCGGGTACAGGCCGGTGAAGATGGAGGACGATAGCACCCAGCAACAGTTAAAGAGCTATTTGAATGTTTAATAAAATGAATTGCTTACCTTTGATGATCTTCGGATGTTTGCACTCATGAGACTCCCAGTTACACAATAAATGTCCGTTTTGCTTCATAAAGATAATTTTTATATCCAAAAATCTCCATTTGGTTGGCGCGTTTTGGGCAGACGAACATTCCAAATATTATCCGTAAAGTTCGTAGAAACAAACGTTTTTTATAATCAATCCTCAGGTTGTTTTTACAATAAATAATTGATAACATTTCAACCGTACGGTCGCTTTTTCAATAGTAGAGAGAGAGAGAGAAAAGGTCTGCTCCAAGCTGTTGGCGCAAAACTCTGGGGATGCAATGTGATCATTTTCGCTAATTTTTCAGAATAAAAGCCTGAAATTATGTCTAAAGACTGTTCACACCATGTGGAAGCCATAGGGAAAGGAATCTGGTTGATATCCCTTTACATGGAGGGAAGGCAGGCGATGGAACAGAGAGGGTTTCAAAATAACAGCAAAGTAATACAGTCAGGGCACGGCAGAGGACAGGGAGAGCTCTGCAGTGTTGATTTATGACATCTTAACAAAAGCAAATAGCTAAATACACAAGAAAAAAATATATATACACTTCTCAAAAAAATAAAGGGAACACTAAAATAACACATCCTAGATCTGAATGAATTAAATATTCTTATTTAAAAAAAAATTCTTTACATAGTTGAATGTGCTGACAACAAAATCACACAAAAATTATCAATGGAAATCAAAATTTATCAACCCATGGAGGCATGGAGGTCTGTATTTGGAGTCACACTCAAAATTAAAGTGGAAAACCACACTACAGGCTGATCCAACTTTGATGTAATGTCCTTAAAACAAGTCCAAATGAGGCTCAGTAGTGTGTGGCCTCCACGTGCCTGTATGACCTCCCTACAACACCTGGGCATGCTCCTGATGAGGTGGCGGATGGTCTCCTGAGGGATCTCCTCCCAGACCTGGACTAAAGCATCCTGGACAGTCTGTGGTGCAACGTGGTGTTGGTGGATGGAGCGAGAGGATCTCATCTCGGTACCTAATGGCAGTCAGGCTACCTCTGGCGAGCACATGGAGGGCTGTGCGGCCCCCCAAAGAAATGCCACCCCACACCATGACTGACCCACCGCCAAACCGGTCATGCTGGAGGATGTTGCAGGGAGCAGAACGTTCTCCACGGCGTCTCCAGACTCTGTCACGTCTGTCACATGTGCTCAGTGTGAATCTGCTTTCATCTGTGAAGAGCACAGGGCGCCAGTGGCAAATTTGCCAATCTTGGTGTTCTCTGGCCAATGCCAAACGTCCTGCACGGTGTTGGGCTGTAAGCACAACCCCCACCTGTGGACGTCGGGCCCTCATACCACCCTCATGGAGTCTGTTTCTGACCGTTTGAGCAGACACATGCACATTTGTAGCCTGCTGCAGGTCATTTTGCAGGGCTCTGGCAGTGCTCCTCCTGCTCCTTCTTGCACAAAGGCAAAGGTAGCGGTCCTGCTGCTGGGTTGTTGCCCTCCTACGCCCTCCTCCACGTCTCCTGATGTACTGGCCTGTCTCCTGGAGCGCCTCCATGCTCTGGACACTACGCTGACAGACAAAGCAAACCTTCTTGCCACAGCTCGCATTGATGTCCCATCCTGGATGAACTGCACTACCTGAGCCACTTGTGTGGGTTGTAGACTCCGTCTCATGCTACCATTAGAGTGAAAGCACCGCCAGCATTCAAAAGTGACCAAAACATCAGCCAGGAAGCATAGGAACTGAGAAGTGGTCTGTGGTTATCACCTGCAGAACCACTCCTTTATTGGGGGATGTCTTGCTAATTGCTTGAGGTTATTATTTATAGGGGTGCCAGGTAGGTTGTGCCTACCAGAGAAAACATTAGTTTCTCCTTTTAGTTTGGGTGGGAATGAGTCCCATCTGGTCCATCAAGTCTACACCAATACAAAGGACGTATGTAAAAGTCAGGATGGAAATAAACTTTTCATAAACCCTTAAAACATTGAAAAGAACTTCAAAAACAATTATATTCTGTTGCGTGGGTTGTATTAGCAACAACAATGATTACACACATATATAATAATATCACAATGAGTTCTGGTTCCTCCAGAAATGTCCTGTACCTCGGGCCTAAAAAGAGTCCTGCCCGGTAAAGGAGTTCAGTGAACTCAAGTGACTTTTGTCACGCGATGTTTGTCCGTTCGTTCCGTGTAGCGTAAACCCAGTATTAAACATACAATCAATATAACAATTACTTTACCACAGAACCTTAAAGCGGATCAACTCTTAATTAAGTCCTCAACTACCACTAACTACACAAATCACAGTATACATCACATCCAAACAAATGAAATACCATATACAAAAAGGTGGTAGTCAGTCGGTCAGTCAGACAATCCAATCCGCCAATAGATCTCCAGCGGAGAAAGGCCACGAAGAACGGAGAGGTGTAGTCCAGGGACGCAAAGAGTGGATCCGATCCTGGGTAAACTCTCTTAGGCTACAAAACACACGTTTAACGGCAACAAAACAAACGGAATAGAGAAGCTTCGGAACTGAGGGTTGAACACATCCTCAGTCACGTCTCCATCACAAAACCCCACTTTTGCGCAGCTGATACTGGCCATTTAATTGGGAATTAAAGGGAAAGCGCCCTATTGGAAGGAGCTGCACTGAGACGGTTCAGAAAAATTCAGGGCCGTCACAATATAGTGTGTATATATAGTCTAGTGAGTGTGTATATATAGTCTAGTGAGTGTATATATAGTCTAGTGAGTGTGTATATAGTGTGTATATAGTCTAGTGAGTGTGTATATAGTCTAGTGAGTGTATATATAGTCTAGTGAGTGTGTATATATAGTCTAGTGAGTGTGTATATAGTGTGTATATAGTCTAGTGAGTGTGTATATAGTGTGTATATATAGTCTAGTGAGTGTATATATAGTCTAGTGAGTGTGTATATAGTCTAGTGAGTGTGTATATAGTCTAGTGAGTGTGTATATAGTCTAGTAAGTGTGTATATAGTCTAGTGAGTGTGTATATAGTCTAGTGAGTGTGTATATAGTCTAGTGAGTGTATATATAGTCTAGTGAGTGTATATATAGTCTAGTGAGTGTGTATATCAAGTGTATATATAGTCTAGTGAGTGTGTATATAGTCTAGTGAGTGTATATATAGTCTAGTGAGTGTACACAGTGCCTTGCGAAAGTATTCGGCCCCCTTGAACTTTGCGACCTTTTGCCACATTTCAGGCTTCAAACATAAAGACATAAAACTATATTTTTTTGTGAAGAATCAACAACAAGTGGGACACAATCATTAAGTGGAACGACATTTATTGGATATTTCAAACTTTTTTAACAAATCAAAAATTGAAAAATTGGGCGTGCAAAATGATTCAGCCCCTTTACTTTCAGTGCAGCAAACTCTCTCCAGAAGTTCAGTGAGGATCTTTGAATGATCCAATGTTGACCTAAATGACTAATGATGATAAATTACAATCCACCTGTGTGTAATCGAGTCTCCGTATAAATGCACCTGCACTGTGATAGTCTCAGAGGTCCGTTAAAAGCGCAGAGAGCATCATGAAGAACAAGGAACACACCAGGCAGGTCCGAGATACTGTTGTGAAGAAGTTTAAAGCCGGATTTGGATACAAAAAGATTTCCCAAGCTTTAAACATCCCAAGGAGCACTGTGCAAGCGATAATATTGAAATGGAAGGAGTATCAGAACACTGCGTTTGCTGGACGGTAGCAGAGTGAACAGTCTATGGCTTGGGTGGCTGGAGTCTCTGATATAGAGGTCCAGGATGGCAGGGATGTACTGGGCTGTCCGCACCACCCTCTGTAGCGCTTTGAGGTCAAGGGCGGTGCAGTTACCGTACCAAGCGGTGATGCAGCCAGTCAAGATGCTCTTGTTGGTGCAGCTGTCGAACTTTGAGGATCGGAGGTGCCCATGACAAATCTTTTCAGCCCCCCGAGGGGCTCGAGGCGCTACCGTGCCCTCTTCGTAACTGTGGTGGTGTGTGTGGACCATGTTAAGTCCTTAGTGATGTGAAGGACCTTCGACCTCTCGTCCCGCTCCACTCCAGCCCTGGTGATGTGGATGGGGGCGTGCTCTCCACTCTTTCGACCAATACTATTTCTCTAAACAGGAGAGGTCGACCACTGCCGGACAGCTTTAATAATATTGAGGTAACTGGCCCATTTCAGACACATTCATCTGGGATTGATAAAGCTTGCCTTGATTAATGAACCAATAGGCTGCAGGGAGCGGTCATCTGGGTATAGTAGCGGAGCGGTCATCTGGGTATATTAGCGGAGCGGTCATCTGGGTATAGCAGTGGAGCGGTCATCTGGGTATAGCAGTGGAGCGGTCACCTGGGTATAGCAGTGGAGCGGTCACCTGGGTATAGTAGTGGAGCGGTCACCTGGGTATAGTAGTGGAGCGGTCACCTGGGTATAGTAGTGGAGCGGTCACCTGGGTATAGCAGTGGAGCGGTCACCTGGGTATAGCAGTGGAGCGGTCACCTGGGTATAGCAGTGGAGCGGTCACCTGGGTATAGCAGTGGAGCGGTCACCTGGGTATAGCAGTGGAGCGGTCATCTGGGTATAGCAGTGGAGCGGTCATCTGGGTATAGCAGTGGAGCGGTCACCTGGGTATAGTAGTGGAGCGGTCACCTGGGTATAGTAGTGGAGCGGTCACCTGGGTATAGTAGTGGAGCGGTCACCTGGGTATAGTAGTGGAGCGGTCACCTGGGTATAGTAGTGGAGCGGGCATCTGGGTATAGTAGTGGAGCGGTCATCTGGGTAGCGGAGCGGTCATCTGGGTAGCGGAGCGGTCATCTGGGTATAGTAGTGGAGCGGTCATCTGGGTAGCGGAGCGGTCATCTGGGTATAGTAGCGGAGCGGTCATCTGGGTATAGTAGCGGAGCGGTCATCTGGGTATAGTAGCGGAGCGGTCATCTGGGTATAGTAGCGGAGCGGTCACCTGGGTATAGTAGCGGAGCGGTCACCTGGGTATAGTAGTGGAGCGGTCACCTGGGTATAGTAGTGGAGCGGTCATCTGGGTATAGTAGTGGAGCGGTCATCTGGGTATAGTAGTGGAGCGGTCATCTGGGTATAGTAGTGGAGCGGTCATCTGGGTATAGTAGTGGAGCGGTCATCTGGGTATAGTAGTGGAGCGGTCATCTGGGTAGCGGAGCGGTCATCTGGGTATAGTAGTGGAGCGGTCATCTGGGTAGTGGAGCGGTCATCTGGGTATAGTAGTGGAGCGGTCATCTGGGTATAGTAGTGGAGCGGTCATCTGGGTATAGTAGTGGAGCGGTCATCTGGGTATAGTAGGGGAGCGGTCATCTGGGTAGCGGAGCGGTCACCTGGGTATAGTAGTGGAGCGGTCACCTGGGTATAGTAGTGGAGCGGTCACCTGGGTATAGTAGTGGAGCGGTCATCTGGGAATAGTAGTGGAGCGGTCATCTGGGTATAGTAGTGGAGCGGTCACCTGGGTATAGTAGTGGAGCGGTCACCTGGGTATAGTAGTGGAGCGGTCACCTGGGTATAGTAGTGGAGCGGTCACCTGGGTATAGTAGTGGAGCAGTCATCTGGGTATAGTAGAGGAGCGGTCACCTGGGTATAGTAGCGGAGCGGTCACCTGGGTATAGTAGTGGAGCGGTCACCTGGGTATAGTAGTGGAGCGGTCACCTGGGTATAGCAGTGGAGCGGTCACCTGGGTATAGCAGTGGAGCGGTCACCTGGGTATAGCAGTGGAGCGGTCACCTGGGTATAGCAGTGGAGCGGTCACCTGGGTATAGCAGTGGAGCGGTCATCTGGGTATAGCAGTGGAGCGGTCATCTGGGTATAGCAGTGGAGCGGTCACCTGGGTATAGTAGTGGAGCGGTCACCTGGGTATAGTAGTGGAGCGGTCACCTGGGTATAGTAGTGGAGCGGTCACCTGGGTATAGTAGTGGAGCGGTCACCTGGGTATAGTAGTGGAGCGGGCATCTGGGTATAGTAGTGGAGCGGTCATCTGGGTAGCGGAGCGGTCATCTGGGTAGCGGAGCGGTCATCTGGGTATAGTAGTGGAGCGGTCATCTGGGTAGCGGAGCGGTCATCTGGGTATAGTAGCGGAGCGGTCATCTGGGTATAGTAGCGGAGCGGTCATCTGGGTATAGTAGCGGAGCGGTCATCTGGGTATAGTAGCGGAGCGGTCACCTGGGTATAGTAGCGGAGCGGTCACCTGGGTATAGTAGTGGAGCGGTCACCTGGGTATAGTAGTGGAGCGGTCATCTGGGTATAGTAGTGGAGCGGTCATCTGGGTATAGTAGTGGAGCGGTCATCTGGGTATAGTAGTGGAGCGGTCATCTGGGTATAGTAGTGGAGCGGTCATCTGGGTATAGTAGTGGAGCGGTCATCTGGGTAGCGGAGCGGTCATCTGGGTATAGTAGTGGAGCGGTCATCTGGGTAGTGGAGCGGTCATCTGGGTATAGTAGTGGAGCGGTCATCTGGGTATAGTAGTGGAGCGGTCATCTGGGTATAGTAGTGGAGCGGTCATCTGGGTATAGTAGGGGAGCGGTCATCTGGGTAGCGGAGCGGTCACCTGGGTATAGTAGTGGAGCGGTCACCTGGGTATAGTAGTGGAGCGGTCACCTGGGTATAGTAGTGGAGCGGTCATCTGGGTATAGTAGCGGAGCGGTCATCTGGGTATAGTAGCGGAGCGGTCATCTGGGTATAGTAACGGAGCGGTCATCTGGGTATAGTAGTGGAGCGGTCACCTGGGTATAGTAGTGGAGCGGTCATCTGGTTATAGTAGTGGAGCGGTCACCTGGGTATAGTAGTGGAGCGGTCATCTGGGTATAGTAGTGGAGCGGTCATCTGGGTATAGTAGTGGAGCGGTCATCTGGGTAGTGGAGCGGTCATCTGGGTAGTGGAGCGGTCATCTGGGTATAGTAGTGGAGCGGTCATCTGGGTATAGTAGTGGAGCGGTCATCTGGGTATAGTAGCGGAGCGGTCATCTGGGTATAGTAGCGGAGCGGTCACCTGGGTATAGTAGTGGAGCGGTCATCTGGGTATAGTAGTGGAGCGGTCATCTGGGTATAGTAGTGGAGCGGTCATCTGGGTAGTGGAGCGGTCATCTGGGTATAGTAGTGGAGCGGTCACCTGGGTATAGTAGTGGAGCGGTCACCTGGGTATAGTAGTGGAGCGGTCACCTGGGTATAGTAGTGGAGCGGTCATCTGGGTATAGTAGTGGAGCGGTCATCTGGGTATAGTAGTGGAGCGGTCACCTGGGTATAGTAGTGGAGCGGTCATCTGGGTATAGTAGTGGAGCGGTCATCTGGGTATAGTAGTGGAGCGGTCACCTGGGTATAGTAGTGGAGCGGTCACCTGGGTATAGTAGTGGAGCGGTCACCTGGGTATAGTAGTGGAGCGGTCACCTGGGTATAGTAGTGGAGCGGGCATCTGGGTATAGTAGTGGAGCGGTCACCTGGGTATAGTAGTGGAGCGGTCATCTGGGTATAGTAGCGGAGCGGTCATCTGGGTATAGTAGTGGAGCGGTCATCTGGGTAGCGGAGCGGTCATCTGGGTATAGTAGCGGAGCGGTCATCTGGGTATAGTAGCGGAGCGGTCATCTGGGTATAGTAGCGGAGCGGTCATCTGGGTATAGTAGCGGAGCGGTCATCTGGGTATAGTAGCGGAGCGGTCATCTGGGTATAGTAGTGGAGCGGTCATCTGGGTATAGTAGCGGAGCGGTCACCTGGGTATAGTAGTGGAGCGGTCACCTGGGTATAGTAGTGGAGCGGTCACCTGGGTATAGTAGTGGAGCGGTCACCTGGGTATAGTAGTGGAGCGGTCATCTGGGTATAGTAGTGGAGCGGTCATCTGGGTATAGTAGTGGAGCGGTCATCTGGGTATAGTAGTGGAGCGGTCATCTGGGTATAGTAGTGGAGCGGTCATCTGGGTAGCGGAGCGGTCATCTGGGTATAGTAGTGGAGCGGTCATCTGGGTAGTGGAGCGGTCATCTGGGTATAGTAGTGGAGCGGTCATCTGGGTATAGTAGTGGAGCGGTCATCTGGGTATAGTAGTGGAGCGGTCATCTGGGTATAGTAGTGGAGCGGTCATCTGGGTATAGTAGGGGAGCGGTCATCTGGGTAGCGGAGCGGTCATCTGGGTATAGTAGTGGAGCGGTCACCTGGGTATAGTAGTGGAGCGGTCACCTGGGTATAGTAGTGGAGCGGTCATCTGGGAATAGTAGTGGAGCGGTCACCTGGGTATAGTAGTGGAGCGGTCACCTGGGTATAGTAGTGGAGCGGTCACCTGGGTATAGTAGTGGAGCGGTCACCTGGGTATAGTAGTGGAGCGGTCACCTGGGTATAGTAGTGGAGCGGTCACCTGGGTATAGTAGTGGAGCAGTCATCTGGGTATAGTAGAGGAGCGGTCACCTGGGTATAGTAGTGGAGCGGTCATCTGGGTATAGTAGCGGAGCGGTCATCTGGGTATAGTAGCGGAGCGGTCATCTGGGTATAGTAACAGAGCGGTCATCTGGGTATAGTAGTGGAGCGGTCACCTGGGTATAGTAGTGGAGCGGTCATCTGGTTATAGTAGTGGAGCGGTCACCTGGGTATAGTAGTGGAGCGGTCATCTGGGTATAGTAGTGGAGCGGTCATCTGGGTAGTGGAGCGGTCATCTGGGTAGTGGAGCGGTCATCTGGGTATAGTAGTGGAGCGGTCATCTGGGTATAGTAGTGGAGCGGTCATCTGGGTATAGTAGCGGAGCGGTCACCTGGGTATAGTAGTGGAGCGGTCATCTGGGTATAGTAGTGGAGCGGTCATCTGGGTAGTGGAGCGGTCATCTGGGTAGTGGAGCGGTCACCTGGGTATAGTAGTGGAGCGGTCACCTGGGTATAGTAGTGGAGCGGTCACCTGGGTATAGTAGTGGAGCGGTCATCTGGGTATAGTAGTGGAGCGGTCATCTGGGTATAGTAGTGGAGCGGTCACCTGGGTATAGTAGTGGAGCGGTCATCTGGGTATAGTAGTGGAGCGGTCATCTGGGTATAGTAGTGGAGCGGTCACCTGGGTATAGTAGTGGAGCGGTCACCTGGGTATAGTAGTGGAGCGGTCACCTGGGTATAGTAGTGGAGCGGTCACCTGGGTATAGTAGTGGAGCGGGCATCTGGGTATAGTAGTGGAGCGGTCACCTGGGTATAGTAGTGGAGCGGTCACCTGGGTATAGTAGTGGAGCGGTCATCTGGGTATAGTAGTGGAGCGGTCATCTGGGTATAGTAGTGGAGCGGTCATCTGGGTATAGTAGTGGAGCGGTCATCATGGGTAGAATAGTGGAGTCCAGTTGTCAGCATTCCCTGTGGTGTAGTCAACATTCCCTGTGGCGTAGTCAACATTCCCTGTGACGTAGTCAACATTCCCTGTGGTGTAGTCGGTATTCCCCGTGGTGTAGTCGGTATTCCCCGTGGTGTAGTCGGTATTCCCCGTGGTGTAGTCGGTATTCCCCGTGGTGTAGTCGGTATTCCCCATGGTGTAGTCGGTATTCCCCATGGTGTAGTCAGAATTCCCCGTGGTGTAGTCGGTATTCCCCGTGGTGTAGTCGGTACTCCCCGTGGTGTAGTCAGTACTCCCCGTGGTGTAGTCAGTATTCCCGTGGTGTAGTCAGTGAAAGAAAACCCACAAACAAAAAAAGGTGGTCACCCTTTTGGTCACTTTATTAAATGTTATTTTAAATACTTTTCAAGATAGTAGCCAGTCAGATTAATCAATGAATGGCAACAAAATCAAGTTGTTGAATTTGCGAAAACATGAGAAGAACATTCTTGGTAGAGTAGAGTGGGAGGGCGACAGGCTACATTTACACCTTACTGTGCAAACGGAGGAACTCAGTCTCCAGTCGATCAGGTCAGACAGTCATCACTTCCTCCTCTTAACACCGACAACACTGACTTTTATTTTGGAAAATAAACATGTGCCTTAGTAGAGAACAGGTAGCCTGGGTGGAGACTATAGTAGAGAACAGGTAGCCTGGGTGGAGACTATAGTAGAGAACAGGTGGCCTGGGTGGAGACTATAGTAGAGAACAGGTAGCCTGGGTGGAGACTATAGTAGAGAACAGGTGGCCTGGGTGGAGACTATAGTAGAGAACAGGTAGCCTGGGTGGAGACTATAGCAGAGAACAGGTAGCCTGGGTGGAGACTATAGTAGAGAACAGGTAGCCTGGGTGGAGACTATTGTAGAGAACAGGTAGCCTGGGTAGAGACGATAGCTGGTTAGCTCAGGACTAACTCAGGTCTGGTGCTGCTAACCAGCTAACCCAGGTCTGGTGCTGCTACCCAGGTCTGGTGCTGCTAACCAGCTAACCCAGGTCTGGTGCTGCTAACCAGCTAACCCAGGTCTGGTGCTGCTAACCAGCTAACCCAGGTCTGGTGCTGCTAACCAGTTAACCCCGGCCTGGTGCTGCTAACCAGCTAACCCCAGCCTGGTGCTGCTAGCCAGCTAACCCAGGTCTGGTGCTGCTAACCAGCTAACCCAGGTCTGGTGCTGCTACCCAGGTCTGGTGCTGCTAACCAGCTAACCCAGGTCTGGTGCTGCTAACCAGCTAACCCAGGTCTGGTGCTGCTAACCAGCTAACCCAGGTCTGGTGCTGCTAACCAGTTAACCCAGGTCTGGTGCTGCTAACCAGCTAACCCAGGTCTGGTGCTGCTAACCAGCTAACCCAGGTCTGGTGCAGCTAACCCAGGTCTGGTGCTGCTAACCCAGGTCTGGTGCTGCTAACCAGGTCTGGTGCTGCTAACCAGCTAACCCAGGTCTGGTGCAGCTAACCCAGGTCTGGTGCAGCTAACCCAGGTCTGGTGCTGCTAACCAGGTCTGGTGCTGCTAACCAGCTAACCCAGGTCTGGTGCTGCTAACCCAGGTCTGGTGCTGCTAACTCAGGTCTGGTGCTGCTACCCAGGTCTGGTGCTGCTAACCAGCTAACCCAGGTCTGGTGCTGCTACCCAGGTCTGGTGCTGCTAACCAGCTAACCCAGGTCTGGTGCAGCTAACCCAGGTCTGGTGCAGCTAACCCAGGTCTGGTGCAGCTAACCCAGGTCTGGTGCAGCTAACCCAGGTCTGGTGCAGCTAACCCAGGTCTGGTGCTGCTACCCAGGTCTGGTGCTGCTAACCAGCTAACCCAGGTCTGGTGCTGCTAACCAGGTCTGGTGCTGCTAACCAGCTAACCCAGGTCTGGTGCTGCTAACCAGCTAACCCAGGTCTGGTGCTGCTAGCCAGCTAACCCAGGTCTGGTGCTGCTAGCCAGCTAACCCAGGTCTGGTGCTGCTAACCAGCTAACCCAGGTCTGG
Organism: Oncorhynchus gorbuscha; assembly: GCF_021184085.1. Lineage (NCBI taxonomy): Eukaryota > Metazoa > Chordata > Actinopteri > Salmoniformes > Salmonidae > Oncorhynchus > Oncorhynchus gorbuscha. Next base: position 895,259 of record NC_060195.1, on the reverse strand, counting down.
GTCAGGAATGGCCCACTGGAATCTCAATTAGAAGAATGTTTTGAAAGGATCGGGTCCTGATTTAGAAGCTAGACGGTGTCAAACTTCAGTCCTTTGTGGCTCAGTTGATCCGGGCGTGTCCGCCCTCTAGCCTGCGTGTCCGCCCTCTAGCCTGCGTGTCCGCCCTCTAGCCTGCGTGTCCGCCCTCTAGCCTGCGTGTCCGCCCTCTAGCCTGCGTGTCCGCCCTCTAGCCTGCGTGTCCGCCCTCTAGCCTGCGTGT
>NC_060195.1:562500-587500 GCF_021184085.1 Oncorhynchus gorbuscha | reverse complement strand
GGCCTACACATAGAGGCTGTGAGTGAAGGGGCCTACCCATAGAGGCTGTTAGTGAAGGGGCCTACCCATAGAGGCTGTGAGTGAAGGGGCCTACCCATAGAGGCTGTGAGAAGGGGCCTACCCATAGAGGCTGTGAGAAGGGGCCTACCCATAGAGGCTGTTAGTGAAGGGGCATACCCATAGAGGCTGTGAGAAGGGGCCTACCCATAGAGGCTGTTAGTGAAGGGGCCTACACATAGAGGCTGTGAGTGAAGGGGCCTACCCATAGAGGCTGTGAGAAGGGACCTACCCATAGAGGCTGTGAGAAGGGGCCTACCCATAGAGGCTGTGAGAAGGGGCCTACCCATAGAGGCTGTGAGTGAAGGGGCCTACCCATAGAGGCTGTGAGTGAAGGGACCTACCCATAGAGGCTGTGAGAAGGGGCCTACCCATAGAGGCTGTGAGTGAAGGGGCCTACCCATAGAGGCTGTGAGTGAAGGGGCCTACCCATAGAGGCTGTGAGAAGGGGCCTACCCATAGAGGCTGTGAGTGAAGGGGCCTACCCATAGAGGCTGTGAGTGAAGGGACCTACCCATAGAGGCTGTGAGAAGGGGCCTACCCATAGAGGCTGTGAGTGAAGGGGCCTACCCATAGAGGCTGTGAGTGAAGGGGCCTACCCATAGAGGCTGTGAGAAGGGGCCTACCCATAGAGGCTGTGAGAAGGGGCCTACCCATAGAGGCTGTGAGAAGGGGCCTACCCATAGAGGCTGTGAGAAGGGGCCTACCCATAGAGGCTGTGAGAAGGGGCCTACCCATAGAGGCTGTGAGAAGGGGCCTACCCATAGAGGCTGTGAGAAGGGGCCTACCCATAGAGGCTGTGAGAAGGGGCCTACCTATAGAGGCTGTGAGAAGGGGCCTACCCATAGAGGCTGTGAGTGAAGGGGCCTACCCATAGAGGCTGTGAGAAGGGGCCTACCCATAGAGGCTGTGAGAAGGGGCCTACCCATAGAGGCTGTGAGTGAAGGGGCCTACCCATAGAGGCTGTGAGTGAAAGGGCCTACCCATAGAGACTGTGAGAAGGGGCCTACCCATAGAGACTGTGAGAAGGGGCCTACCCATAGAGGCTGTGAGAAGGGGCCTACCCATAGAGACTGTGAGAAGGGGCCTACCCATAGAGTATGTGAGTGAAGGGGCCTACACATAGAGGCTGTGAGTGAAGGGGCCTACCCATAGAGGCTGTTAGTGAAGGGGCCTACCCATAGAGGCTGTGAGTGAAGGGGCCTACCCATAGAGGCTGTGAGAAGGGGCCTACCCATAGAGGCTGTGAGAAGGGGCCTACCCATAGAGGCTGTTAGTGAAGGGGCATACCCATAGAGGCTGTGAGAAGGGGCCTACCCATAGAGGCTGTTAGTGAAGGGGCCTACCCATAGAGGCTGTGAGAAGGGGCCTACCCATAGATGCTGTTAGTGAAGGGGCCTACCCATAGAGGCTGTGAGAAGGGGCCTACCCATAGAGGCTGTGAGAAGGGGCCTACCCATAGAGGCTGTTAGTGAAGGGGCCTACCCATAGAGTCTGTGAGTGAAGGGGCCTACCCATAGAGGCTGTGAGAAGGGGCCTACCCATAGAGGCTGTGAGAAGGGGCCTACCCATAGAGGCTGTGAGAAGGGGCCTACCCATAGAGACTGTGAGAAGGGGCCTACCCATAGAGGCTGTGAGAAGGGACCTACCCATAGAGGCTGTTAGTGAAGGGGCCTCCCAAGACAGATTTCTCCTCAACCACAGAATCACAAGACAACAATATCCTAACAGTAGCAGGATGTGGTCAAAGGATTTTCTCACAGTCAGCTGACGTGATCCCAGAAGTAATTTCTTTTTGGTTTTGTGAACATGACGTTTCCCATAATTCAACTGACTATGTGGTGATAATGAACAACACAACGTCATAACAGTAGATGGTCGTATCTTTCTCACAGTGCTCTCCGTAGTCGTAGCGGCTTTCGTCGTCGGACCAAAGCACAGTGTTCATGTTTATTCATTGAACTGAACACTAATACAAAATAACAAGAGAATAACTGAAACCGAAACAGTCCCATAAGGTGCAAACACTGATACAGAAAACAACTACCCACAAAACCCATGTGGGAAAAGGATACCTAAGTATGGCTCTCAATCAGAGACAACGATAGACAGCTGTCCCTGATTGAGAACCAGACCCGGCCAAAAACAAAGATATACAAAAACATAGAAAAATGAACATAGAATGCCCACCGCAATCACACCCTGACCAAACCAAAATAGAGACATTAAAAAACTCTCTACGGTCAGGGCGTGACAGTAGTCTGAGCTGTGACCGTGGTCAGATGGACTCAGATATGATATTTGTTTTGTTTTGTGAATATGACACAAGAGGAGGCTTTACTGTTGAATTCAATTGATTATATTTAGATGAGGAATGTGTCAGTTTCGTTTCAAAAAGGTCTTGAGCCTTAACATCAAACATAATAAATGTACAGAGTTAAATTGTCTGTGCTGCAGTTCCATTTTTCTACAGTCTTGATATTTGGGGCAGTAACTCACAGCACAACAAACACAATAGATCCAGTAGGCTTCAACGCGCGTGTGTGTTGGACTCTCACTAATTCCTGCCCCAGATGTTATGCAGGATGAGGGTTCTGGTTCAACAGAATCACCAATCTCACCACTAGGCTACCTGCTCTCACCACTAGGCTACCTACTCTCACCACTAGGCTACCTGCTCTCACCACTAGGCTACCTACTCTCACCACTAGGCTACCTGCTCTCACCACTAGGCTACCTACTCTCACCACTAGGCTACCTGCTCTCACCACTAGGCTACCTGCTCTCACCATTAGGCTACCTACTCTCACCATTAGGCTACCTGTCTCTCACCAATAGGCTACCTGCTCTCACCATTAGGCTACCTGCCTCTCACCACTAGGCTACCTGCCTCTCACCATTAGGCTACCTGCTCTCACCACTAGGCTACCTACTCTCACCACTAGGCTACCTGCTCTCACCACTAGGCTACCTGCTCTCACCATTAGGCTACCTGCTCTCACCACTAGGCTACCTGCTCTCACCATTAGGCTACCTACTCTCACCACTAGGCTACCTGCTCTCACCACTAGGCTACCTGCTCTCACCATTAGGCTACCTGCTCTCACCACTAGGCTACCTGCTCTCACCATTAGGCTACCTGCTCTCACCACTAGGCTACCTACTCTCACCACTAGGCTACCTGCCTCTCACCACTAGGCTACCTGCTCTCACCACTAGGCTACCTGCCTCTCACCACTAGGCTACCTGCTCTCACCACTAGGATACCTGCTCTAACCATTAGGCTACCTGCTCTCACCACTAGGCTACCTGCTCTAACCATTAGGCTACCTGCTCTAACCATTAGGCTACCTGCTCTAACCATTAGGCTACCTGCTCTCACCACTAGGCTACCTGCTCTAACCATTAGGCTACCTGCTCTAAACATTAGGCTACCTGCTCTCACCACTAGGCTACCTGCTCTAACCATTAGGCTACCTGCTTACCAGTTACCAGGACTGTAACCAGGACAGTTACCAGGACTGTAACCAGGACAGTTACCAGGACAGTTACCAGGACAGTTACCAGGACTGTAACCAGGACTGTAACCAGGACAGTTACCAGGACTGTAACCAGGACAGTTACCAGGACTGTAACCAGGAATGTAACCAGGTCAGTTACCAGGACAGTTACCAGGAAAGTAACCAGGACAGTTACCAGGACTGTAACCAGGACTGCAACCAGGACAGTTACCAGGACTGTAACCAGGACAGTAACCAGGACAGTTACCAGGACTGTAACCAGGACTGTAACCAGGACAGTTACCAGGACTGTAACCAGGACTGTAACCAGGACAGTTACCAGGACTGTAACCAGGACTGAAACCAGGACAGTTACCAGGACAGTTACCAGGACAGTTACCAGGACTGTAACCAGGACTGTAACCAGGACTGTAACCAGGACAGTTACCAGGACTGTAACCAGGACAGTTACCAGGACTGTTATCAGGAAAGTTACCAGGACAGTAACCAGGACTGTAACCAGGACTGTAACCAGGACAGTTATCAGGACAGTTACCAGGACAGTTACCAGGACTGTAACCAGGACTGTAACCAGGACAGTTACCAGGACTGTAACCAGGAATGTAACCAGGACAGTTACCTGGACAGTTACCAGGAAAGTAACCAGGACAGTTACCAGGACTGTAACCAGGACAGTTACCAGGACAGTTACCAGGACAGTTATCAGGACAGTTACCAGGACAGTTACCAGGAAAGTTATCAGGACAGTTATCAGGACAGTAACCAGGACTGTAACCAGGACTGTAACCAGGACAGTAACCAGGACAGTTACCAGGACTGTAACCAGGACAGTAACCAGGACAGTTACCAGGACAGTTACCAGGACTGTAACCAGGACAGTTACCAGGACAGTTACCAGGACTGTAACCAGGACAGTTACCAGGACAGTTACCAGGACAGTTACCAGGACTGTAACCAGGACTGTAACCAGGACAGTTATCAGGACAGTTACCAGGACAGTTACCAGGACAGTTACCAGGACTGTTACCAGGACAGTTACCAGGACAGTTACCAGGACAGTTACCAGGACAGTTATCAGGTAGCCTATTGGTTAGAGTGTAGAGGTGGCAGGTAGCCTAGTGGTTAGAGTGTAGAGGTGGCAGGTAGCCTATTGGTTAGAGTGTAGAGGTGGCAGGTAGCCTAGTAGTTAGAGTGTAGAGGTGGCAAGTAGCCTAGTGGTTAGAGTGTAGAGGTGGCAGGTAGCCTAGTGGTTAGAGTGTAGAGGTGGCAGGTAGCCTAGTGGTTAGAGTGTAGAGGTGGCAGGTAGCCTAGTGGTTAGAGTGTAGAGGTGGCAGGTAGCCTAGTGGTCAGAGTGTAGAGGTGGCAGGTAGCCTAGTGGTTAGAGTGTAGAGGTGGCAGGTAGCCTATTGGTTAGAGTGTAGAGGTGGCAGGTAGCCTATTGGTTAGAGTGTAGAGGAGGCAGGTAGCCTATTGGTTAGAGTGTAGAGGTGGCAGGTAGCCTAGTGGGTAGAGTGTAGAGGTGGCAGGTAGCCTAGTGGTTAGAGTGTAGAGGTGGCAGGTAGCCTATTGGTTAGAGTGTAGAGGTGACAGGTAGCCTATTGGTTAGAGTGTAGAGGTGGCAGGTAGCCTAGTGGTTAGAGTGTAGAGGCGGCAGGTAGCCTAGTGGTTAGAGTGTAGAGGAGGCAGGTAGCCTAGTGGTTAGAGTGTAGATGTGGCAGGTAGCCTTGTGGTTAGAGTGTAGATGTGGCAGGTAGCCTAGTGGTTAGAGTGTAGAGGTGGCAGGTAGCCTAGTGGTTAGAGTGTAGAGGTGGCAGGTAGCCTAGTGGTTAGAGTGTAGATGTGGCAGGTAGCCTAGTGGTTAGAGTGTAGAGGTGGCAGGTAGCCTAGTGGTTAGAGTGTAGAGGTGGCAGGTAGCCTAGTGGTTAGAGTGTAGATGTGGCAGGTAGCCTAGTGGTTAGAGTGTAGAGGCGGCAGGTAGTCTAGTGGTTAGAGTGTAGAGGTGGCAGGTAGCCTAGTGGTTAGAGTGTAGATGTGGCAGGTAGTCTAGTGGTTAGAGTGTAGAGGTGGCAGGTAGCCTAGTGGTTAGAGTGTAGAGGTGGCAGGTAGCCTAGTGGTTAGAGTGTAGAGGTGGCAGGTAGCCTAGTGGTTAGAGCGTTGGGCCAGTAACCGAAAGGTTGTTGGATCAAATCCCAGAGCTGACAAGGTCGTTCTGCCCCTGAACAAGGCAGTTAACCCACTGTTCCCCTGAACAAGGCAGTTAACCCACTGTTCCCCTGAACAAGGCAGTTAACCCACTGTTCCCCTGAACAAGGCAGTTAACCCACTGTTCCCCTGAACAAGGCAGTTAACCCACTGTTCCCCTGAACAAGGCAGTTCACCCACTGTTCCCCTGAACAAGGCAGTTCACCCACTGTTCCCCTGAACAAGGCAGTTCACCCACTGTTCCCCTGAACAAGGCAGTTAACCCACTGTTCCCCTGAACAAGGCAGTTCACCCACTGTTCCCCTGAACAAGGCAGTTAACCCACTGTTCCCCTGAACAAGGCAGTTCACCCACTGTTCCCCTGAACAAGGCAGTTCACCCACTGTTCCCCTGAACAAGGCAGTTCACCCACTGTTCCCCTGAACAAGGCAGTTAACCCACTGTTCCCCTGAACAAGGCAGTTCACCCACTGTTCCCCTGAACAAGGCAGTTAACCCACTGTTCCCCTGAACAAGGCAGTTCACCCACTGTTCCCCTGAACAAGGCAGTTCACCCACTGTTCCCCTGAACAAGGCAGTTCACCCACTGTTCCCCTGAACAAGGCAGTTCACCCACTGTTCCCCTGAACAAGGCAGTTCACCCACTGTTCCCCTGAACAAGGCAGTTCATCCACTGTTCCCCTGAACAAGGCAGTTCACCCACTGTTCCCCTGAACAAGGCAGTTAACCCACTGTTCCCCTGAACAAGGCAGTTCACCCACTGTTCCCCTGAACAAGGCAGTTCACCCACTGTTCCCCTGAACAAGGCAGTTCACCCACTGTTCCCCTGAACAAGGCAGTTAACCCACTGTTCCCCTGAACCAGTTCACCCACTGTTCCTAGACCAGTTAACCCACTGTTCCTAGACCAGTTAACCCACTGTTCCTAGACCAGTTAACCCACTGTTCCTAGACCAGTTAACCCACTGTTCCTAGACCAGTTAACCCACTGTTCCTAGACCAGTTAACCCACTGTTCCTAGACCAGTTAACCCACTGTTCCTAGACCAGTTAACCCCCTGTTCCTAGGCCAGTTAACCCACTGTTCCTAGACCAGTTAACCCACTGTTCCTAGACCAGTTCACCCACTGTTCCTAGACCAGTTAACCCACTGTTCCTAGACCAGTTAACCCACTGTTCCTAGACCAGTTAACCCACTGTTCCTAGACCAGTTCACCCACTGTTCCTAGACCAGTTAACCCACTGTTCCTAGACCAGTTAACCCACTGTTCCTAGACCAGTTAACCCACTGTTCCTAGACCAGTTCACCCACTGTTCCTAGGCCAGTTAACCCACTGTTCCTAGACCAGTTCACCCACTGTTCCTAGACCAGTTCACCCACTGTTCCTAGGCCAGTTAACCCACTGTTCCTAGACCAGTTCACCCACTGTTCCTAGACCAGTTCACCCACTGTTCCTAGACCAGTTAACCCACTGTTCCTAGACCAGTTAACCCACTGTTCCTAGACCAGTTAACCCACTGTTCCTAGACCAGTTCACCCACTGTTCCTAGGCCAGTTAACCCACTGTTCCTAGACCAGTTAACCCACTGTTCCTAGACCAGTTAACCCACTGTTCCTAGACCAGTTCACCCACTGTTCCTAGGCCAGTTAACCCACTGTTCCTAGACCAGTTCACCCACTGTTCCTAGACCAGTTCACCCACTGTTCCTAGACCAGTTAACCCACTGTTCCTAGAACGGTTAACCCACTGTTCCTAGACCAGTTAACCCACTGTTCCTAGACCAGTTCACCCACTGTTCCTAGACCAGTTAACCCACTGTTCCTAGAACGGTTAACCCACTGTTCCCCTAGACCAGTTCACCCACTGTTCCTAGACCAGTTAACCCACTGTTCCTAGACCAGTTAACCCACTGTTCCTAGACCAGTTAACCCACTGTTCCTAGACCAGTTAACCCACTGTTCCTAGACCAGTTAACCCACTGTTCCTAGACCAGTTAACCCACTGTTCCTAGACCAGTTAACCCACTGTTCCTAGACCAGTTAACCCACTGTTCCTAGACCAGTTAACCCACTGTTCCTAGACCAGTTAACCCACTGTTCCTAGACCAGTTAACCCACTGTTCCTAGACCAGTTAACCCACTGTTCCTAGACCAGTTCACCCACTGTTCCTAGGCCAAGAATTTGTTCTTGCCTCGTTAAATAAATGTTAATTCAAATTGGGCCATCGCATCACCCTTTTAGGGGTATAAAGCAATAATGGTTGTTTGCACAGAGAGCAGCTCTGGTAGCTTGCCAACAATACATGGATGTTATTATTATTATGTCTCACAGATGGCTATTCTAGCTAGAGATTTTACAGCAACCCACAATCAGATTTATTTTCCTGTTGCACAAGTTTAGCTTTTTGGCATAGACAGCTCTCACTACAATCAAAACAAAAAACTTGCGCCACGCAACAGGAAGTAGTTAAGGGCCAAAATTCAACAAACAACAGTTCTACAATTTCTGTCAAAAAGTTCTAATAGGAAAATATCTGAGTTTACTATGAGTTGAGAACAAAACCAACTCCTAGTAAACACTGCCTTGGCCCTCCTGGACAAAACCAACTCCTAGTAAACACTGTCTTGTCCCTCCTGGACAAAACCAACTCCTAGTAAACACTGTCTTGTCCCTCCTGGACAAAACCAACTCCTAGTAAACACTGTCTTGTCCCTCTGGACAAGAGAAATACCTGTATTTATTACTACAGCTCAGCCTTCAACACCATTGTGCCCTCCAAGCTCATCACTAAGCTCCGGTTGTGTACACCTGTCACCTGGTCAGCTGTCACCTGGTCAGCTGTCACCTGTCACCTGGTCAGCTGTCACCGGTCACCTGTCACATGGTCAGCTGTCACCTGTCACCTGTCACCTGGTCACCTGTCACCTGGTCAGCTGACACCTGTCACATGTCACCTGTCGCCTGGTCAGCTGTCAGCTGTCACCTGTCACCTGGTCAGCTGTCAGCTGTCATCTGTCACCTGGTCAGCGGTCACCTGTCACCTGTCACCTGGTCAGCTGTCACCTGTCACCTGTCACCTGGTCAGCTGTCACCTGTCACCTGTCACCTGGTCAGCTGTCACCTGTCACCTGGTCAGCTGTCACCTGTCACCTGGTCAGCTGTCACCTGTCACCTGGTCAGCTGTCACCTGGTCAGCTGTCACCTGTCACCTGGTCAGCTGTGGCTGTGGCCTTCTTGTTACACCTGGTGCTGTAGATGTCCTGGGGGGCAGTGTGGCCCCGATGATGCAATATGGAGCCCAGTGGACTCCGCCCCGTGTGGAGCTCGGTCATGTGCCGAGGACGCCCGTTGGCTCGGTCATGTGCCGAGGATGCCCATTGGCTCGGTCATGTGCCGAGGACGCCCGTTGGCTCGGTCATGTGCCGAGGACGCCCGTTGGCTCGGTCATGGACAGAGTCGGCTGAGCTCCATATGGGGTGTTGGACTCGTAACCTAAAGGTTGTTGGATCGAATCATCTAAGCTGACAAGGTACAAATCTGTCGTTCTGCCCCTGAACAGGCAGTTAACCCACTGTTCCTAGGCCGTCATTGAAAATAAGAATTTGTTCTTAACTGACTTGCCTAGTTAAATAAAGGTTACATTTAACACGAACAAAAATGTTTAAAAAAATAACTGGACACCAACTGGAAAGCGCAAGAGAGCCAGGCCAAAAACAACATGGCAAATAATGTCTGGCTATTACAAGAGAACATAATGTCCTCTTGGCCTGGTTCTGAGGCAATAGCAGAGTCCTTACAACACTGAAGAGAACAGCTTGGGGAGGAATAGAGATGGAGGTAGGGAGGGGAGGGGTGGAGGGAGAGCGCCACAGGGGTAAGTAGTGTACTGTTTTACTATGAGGCAAGACCAGACTCAGGCAAGGTAGAGGGGAACAGAACAGAGGGAGGAGGTAGAGGAGAGGGGAACAGAGGGAGGAGGTAGAGAGGAACAGAACAGAGGGAGGAGGTAGAGGAGAGGGGAACAGAGGGAGGAGGTAGAGGAGAGGGGAACAGAACAGAGGGAGGAGGTAGAGAGAGGAACAGAACAGAGGGAGGAGGTAGAGGAGAGGGGAACAGAACAGAGGGAGGAGGTAGAGAGAGGAACAGGGTTAGGGTAGAGGAGAGGGGAACAGAGGGAGGAGGTAGAGAGGAACAGAACAGAGGGAGGAGGTAGAGAGAGGAACAGAACAGAGGGAGGAGGTAGAGAAGAACAGAACATAGGGAGGAGGTAGAGGAGAGGGGAACAGAACAGAGGGAGGAGGTAGAGGAGAGAGGAACAGAACAGAGGGAGGAGGTAGAGAGGAACAGAACAGAGGGAGGAGGTAGAGAGGAACAGAACAGAGGGAGGAGGTAGAGGAGAGGGGAACAGAACAGAGGGAGGAGGTAGAGGAGAGGGGAACAGAACAGAGGGAGGAGGTAGAGGAGAGGGGAACAGAACAGAGGGAGGAGGTAGAGGGGAACAGAACAGAGGGAGGAGGTAGAGAGGAACAGAACAGAGGGAGGAGGTAGAGAGAGGAACAGAACAGAGGGAGGAGGTAGAGAGAGGAACAGAACAGAGGTAGGAGGTAGAGGAGAGGGGAACAGAACAGAGGGAGGAGGTAGAGGAGAGGGGAACAGAACAGAGGGAGGAGGTAGAGGGGAACAGAACAGAGGGAGGAGGTAGAGGAGAGGGGAACAGAGGGAGGAGGTAGAGAGGAACAGAACAGAGGGAGGAGGTAGAGGGGAACAGAACAGAGGGAGGAGGTAGAGGAGAGGGGAACAGAGGGAGGAGGTAGAGAGGAACAGAACAGAGGGAGGAGGTAGAGGAGAAGGGAACAGAACAGAGGGAGGAGGTAGAGGAGAGGGGAACAGAACAGAGGGAGGAGGTAGAGGAGAAGGGAACAGAACAGAGGGAGGAGATAGAGAGAGGAACAGAACAGAGGGAGGAGGTAGAGGAGAGGGGAACAGAACAGAGGGAGGAGATAGAGGAGAAGGGAACAGAACAGAGGGAGGAGATAGAGGAGAAGGGAACAGAACAGAGGGAGGAGGTAGAGGAGAAGGGAACAGAACAGAGGGAGGAGGTAGAGGAGAAGGGAACAGAACAGAGGGAGGAGGTAGAGGAGAAGGGAACAGAACAGAGGGAGGAGGTAGAGGAGAAGGGAACAGAACAGAGGGAGGAGGTAGAGGAGAAGGGAACAGAACAGAGGGAGGAGATAGAGAGAGGAACAGAACAGAGGGAGGAGATAGAGAGAGGAGGGAGGTAGGTGGACAGAACAGACGGAGGAGGGAGGAACAGAAGAGGGAGAGAGAACAGAGGGGTAATGAAGGAAATGACTAACACAGAGCTGGGAATGTAAGCTATTAATATTGACTTAATGTTGTGAATACAGAATGTACAATACTGAGTATTAGTCACTGAGGTGGGAGGGATCAGTACATGCAGATCAGCGAAGCAGGGGAAAGAACTTACTACCTAAACACGCTGGCAGGAAGTTTGGCAACTGGCAGTTGTACAGTACAACCCTCCCCTGACCCCCTGCCACACCACTTTTCCATCTAGTCAAAGCGGCCTTCACACAGGAGGGCGACAGCCGCTGGTGACCATAGCAACGAGAGGGAGCGGAGTAGAGAGAGGGAAGAGACCGAGAGAGGAAGGGAGAGGGAGAGGGAGTGGAGTAGAGAGAGGGAAGAGACCGAGAGAGGAAGGGAGAGGGAGAGGGAAGAGACCAAGAGAGGAAGGGTGAGGGAGAGGGAAGAGACCGAGAGAGGAAGGGAGAGGGAGAGGGAGTGGAGTAGAGAGAGGGAAGAGACCGAGAGAGGAAGGGAGAGGGAGAGGGAGTGGAGTAGTGAGAGGGAAGAGACCGAGAGAGGAAGGGTGAGGGAGAGGAGTAGAGAGAGGAAGGGTGAGGGAGAGGGAGAGGGAGAGGGAGAGGGAGAGGGAAGAGACCGAGAGAGGAAGGGTGAGGGAGAGGGAAGAGACCGAGAGAGGAAGGGTGAGGGAGAGGGAAGAGACCGAGAGAGGAAGGGTGAGGGAGAGGGAAGAGACCGAGAGAGGAAGGGAGAGGGAAGAGACCGAGAGAGGAAGGGAGAGGGAGAGGGAAGAGACCGAGAGAGGAAGGGTGAGGGAGAGGGAAGAGACCGAGAGAGGAAGGGAGAGGGAAGAGACCGAGAGAGGAAGGGAGAGGGAGAGGGAGAGGGAAGAGACCGAGAGAGGAAGGGTGAGGGAGAGGGAAGAGACCGAGAGAGGAAGGGAGAGGGAAGAGACCGAGAGAGGAAGGGAGAGGGAGAGGGAGAGGGAGAGGGAAGAGACCGAGAGAGGAAGGGTGAGGGAGAGGGAAGAGACCGAGAGAGGAAGGGAGAGGGAGAGGGAAGAGACCGAGAGAGGAAGGGAGAGGGAGAGGGAGAGGAAGGGAGAGGGAGAGGGAGAGGGAAGAGACCGAGAGAGGAAGGGTGAGGGAGAGGGAGTGGAGTAGAGAGAGGAAGGGTGAGGGAGAGGGAAGAGACCGAGAGAGGAAGGGAGAGGGAGAGGGAGAGGAAGGGAGAGGGAGAGGGAGAGGGAAGAGACCGAGAGAGGAAGGGTGAGGGAGAGGGAGAGTGAGAGGGAAGAGACCGAGAGAGGAAGGGTGAGGGAGAGGGAAGAGACCGAGAGAGGAAGGGTGAGGGAGAGGGAGTGGAGTAGAGAGAGGAAGGGTGAGGGAGAGGGAAGAGACCGAGAGAGGAAGGGAGAGGGAGAGGGAGAGGGAAGAGACCGAGAGAGGAAGGGTGAGGGAGAGGGAAGAGACCGAGAGAGGAAGGGAGAGGGAGAGGGAGTGGAGTAGAGAGAGGGAAGAGACCGAGAGAGGAAGGGAGAGGGAGAGGGAAGAGACTGAGAGAGGAAGGGAGAGGGAGAGGGAGAGGGAGAGGGAAGAAGGGAGAGGGAGAGGGAGAGGGAAGAGACCGAGAGAGGAAGGGTGAGGGAGAGGGAGTGGAGTAGAGAGAGGAAGGGTGAGGGAGAGGGAAGAGACCGAGAGAGGAAGGGAGAGGGAGAGGGAGAGGGAGAGGGAAGAGACCGAGAGAGGAAGGGAGAGGGAGAGGGAGAGGGAAGAGACCGAGAGAGGAAGGGAGAGGGAGAGGGAGTGGAGTAGAGAGAGGAAGGGTGAGGGAGAGGGAAGAGACCGAGAGAGGGAGGGAGAGGGAGAGGGAGAGGGAAGAGACCGAGAGAGGAAGGGAGAGGGAGAGGGAGAGGGAAGAGACCGAGAGAGGAAGGGAGAGGGAGAGGGAGTGGAGTAGAGAGAGGAAGGGTGAGGGAGAGGGAAGAGACCGAGAGAGGAAGGGAGAGGGAGAGGGAGAGGGAGAGGGAAGAGACCGAGAGAGGAAGGGTGAGGGAGAGGGAAGAGACCGAGAGAGGAAGGGAGAGGGAGAGGGAGTGGAGTAGAGAGAGGGAAGAGACCGAGAGAGGAAGGGAGAGGGAGGGGGAAGAGACCGAGAGAGGAAGGGAGAGGGAGAGGGAGAGGGAGAGGGAGAGGGAGAGGGAAGAGACTGAGAGAGGAAGGGTGAGGGAGAGGGAAGAGACCGAGAGAGGAAGGGTGAGGGAGAGTGAAGAGACAGAGAGAGGAGGAGAGGGAGGGAGAGGGAGAGGGAGAGGGAGAGGGAGAGGGAGAGGGAGAGGGAAGAGACCGAGAGAGGAAGGGTGAGGGAGAGGGAAGAGACCGAGAGAGGAAGGGTGAGGGAGAGGAAAGAGACCGAGAGAGGAAGGGAGAGGGAGAGGGAGTGGAGTAGAGAGAGGGAAGAGACCGAGAGAGGAAGGGTGAGGGAGAGGGAAGAGACCGAGAGAGGAAGGGTGAGGGAGAGGGAGAGGAAGGGAGAGGGAGAGGGAGAGGGAAGAGACCAAGAGAGGAAGGGTGAGGGAGAGGGAGAGGAAGGGAGAGGGAGAGGGAAGAGACCGAGAGAGGAAGGGTGAGGGAGAGGGAAGAGACCGAGAGAGGGAGGGTGAGGGAGAGGGAACACAACTACAGTGTTTTCCCTCCTCCTGCTGTCTCTCTCTCTGTCTCTCTGTCTCTCTGTCTCTCTGTCTCTCTGTCTCTCTCTCTCTCTCTCTCTCTCTCTCTCTCTCTCTCTCTCTCTCTCTCTCTCTCTCTCTCTCTCTCTCTCTCTCACGCTCTCTCTCTCTCTGTCTCTCTCTCTCTCCATGTCTCTCTCTGTCTCTGTCTCTGTCTCTGTCTCTCTCTCTCTCTCTCTCTCTCTCTCTCTCTCTCTCTCTCTCTCTCTCTCTCTCTCTCTCTCTCTCTCTCTCTCTCTCTCTCTGTCTCTCTCTCTCTCTCTCTCTGTCTCTCTCTCTCTCTGTCTCTCTGTCTCTCCATGTCTCTGTCTCTGTCTCTGTCTCTGTCTCTCTCTCTCTCTCTCTCTCTCTCTCTCTCTCTCTCTCTCTCTCTCTCTCTCTCTCTCTCTCTCTGCTTTCTGTCTCCCTCTCTCTGCTTTCTGTCTCTCTCTCTGCTTTCTGTCTCTCTCTCTCTCTTTCGTTCTTTCTTTTTTTTCTTTTTTCTTTCTCTATTTCTGCTTTCTGTCTCTTTTCCTATGGACCCAGGTCAAGATCACTGAATTATGATCCACTGAGCTTTCTGATTCATTGTTTTGTTCTTGTACCGCTGAGCTTTCTGATTCATTGTTTTGTTCTTGTACCGCTGAGCTTTCTGATTCATTGTTTTGTTCTTGTACCGCTGAGAAATACTGATCCAACTGATAAAAATAATGTTACGGGCCATTAAACACACACACACACACACACACACACACACACACACACACACACACACACACACACACACACACACACACACACACACACACACACACACACACACACACACACACACACACACACACACACACACACACACACACACTGTTTTCTGTTGTGCCTTGTTTTTAGTGGCAACTGAACAGATCTTCCTGTACAATGAGTCCAAAGCTGAATGGTGTGAGATGGGACCGTGTGTGTCTGTGTGTGTGTGTTCAGAAGTTTGGTGTGTGTGTCTTTGTGTGTTCAGAAGTTTGGTGTGTGTGTCTGTGTGCGTGTTCAGCGTGTCTGTGTTTTGTATGTTGGAAGTTAATAGGTCATTGCTGGGGTCAGAGTTCAGGAATGTGTGAGTCTGCTGTCTGGGCCTGTTTGTCATGTCTGTGTTCCAGAGCCAACATTCCACTACTCCTCTGCATTCTGAGAACAAAATGTCATGTCTGTGTTCCAGAGCCAACATTCCACTCCTCTGCATTCTGAGAACAAAATGTCATGTCTGTGTTCCAGAGCCAACATTCCACTACCCCTCTGCATTCTGAGAACAAAATGTCATGTCTGTGTTCCAGAGCCAACATTCCACTACCCCTCTGCATTCTGAGAACAAAATGTCATGTCTGTGTTCCAGAGCCAACATTCCACTACTCCTCTGCATTCTGAGAACAAAATGTCATGTCTGTGTTCCAGAGCCAACATTCCACTACCCCTCTGCATTCTGAGAACAAAATGTCATGTCTGTGTTCCAGAGCGAACATTCCACTACCCCTCTGCATTCTGAGAACAAAATGTCATGTCTGTGTTCCAGAGCCAACATTCCACTACCCCTCTGCATTCTGAGAACAAAATGTCATGTCTGTGTTCCAGAGCCAACATTCCACTACCCCTCTGCATTCTGAGAACAAAATGTCATGTCTGTGTTCCAGAGCGAACATTCCACTACCCCTCTGCATTCTGAGAACAAAATGTTCCCCCTCTGTCTTTCGCTCTCATCCTCTTTCT
Source organism: Oncorhynchus gorbuscha (assembly GCF_021184085.1). Classification (NCBI taxonomy): domain Eukaryota; kingdom Metazoa; phylum Chordata; class Actinopteri; order Salmoniformes; family Salmonidae; genus Oncorhynchus; species Oncorhynchus gorbuscha. The sequence continues at coordinate 571,934 of NC_060195.1, read as the reverse complement.
CTCCTTTCTCCCGTTTCTCTGTCTCTCTTTCAAATTTGTATTTGTTCATTTAATTTAACCGTTATTTTAATGGGCAAGTCAGTTAAGAACACATTCTTATTTTACAATGACGGCCTCCCCCGGCCAAACCCTCCCCAAACCCCCGGCCAAACCCTCCCCAAACCCCCGGCCGAACCCTCCCCAAACCCTCCCCAAACCCTCCCCAAACCCCCCGGCCAAACCCTCCCCAAACCCCCGGCCAAACCCTCCCTAACCCTCCCCAAACCCCCCGGCCAAACCCTCCCCTAACCCTCCCCAAACCCTCCCCAAACCCCCGGCCAAACCCTCCCCTAACCCTCCCCAAACCCCCGGCCAAACCCTCCCCTAACCCTCCCCAAACCCCCCGGCCAAACCCTCCCCAAACCCTCCCCAAACCCCCGGCCAAACCCTCCCCTAACCCTCCCCAAACCCGGACGACGCTGCGCCAATTGAGCACCTCCGTATTTCACCAAATAAGTTGGTCAAATCACTCAAGCGAGAAAAGCTAAGGGAGTAATATAATTAAATTGTAAAAAAACAAAATATATATATATATATATATATATAAAACAAAGAGTACATTTTTTAAAATATAAATTTGTGTTGGTTTATGGAGTGAATTTAGCTGGGTCCATGTCTTCTACAAAGGAAAGGTTGCCAGATATGATAACATGTCAGATCCCCTAACTGAGAACTTCCTTTATCCAATGGAGTAGGAGGAAACCCATCCTACCACTTAAATAGTAGAGAAGACGTCTAGCTAGAAGAGTAGTACATACATGTTGCCCATAGATCTGTTTAGAGGGGCCTCCTGCGCTGCCACTCCATAGAACTGTTTAGAGGGGCCTCCTGCGGTGTCACTCCATAGAACTGTTTAGAGGGGCCTCCTGCGGTGTCACTCCATAGAACTGTTTAGAGGGGCCTCCTGCGCTGCCACTCCATAGAACTGTTTAGAGGGGCCTCCTGTGGTGCCACTCTATAGATCTGTTTCGAGGGGCCTCCTGCACTGCCACTCCATAGATCTGTTTACAGGGGCCTCCTGCGGTACCACTCCATAGATCTGTTTACAGGGGCCTCCTGCGGTACCACTCCATAGATCTGTTTACAGGGGCCTCCTGCGGTACCACTCCGTAGATCTGTTTAGAAGGGTCCTCCTGTGGTGCCACTCCATAGATCGGTTTAGAGGGGCCTCCTGCACTGCCACTCCATAAATCTATTTAGAGGGGCCCTCCTGTGGTGTCACTCCATAGAATTGTTTAGAGGGGCCTCCTGCACTGCCACTCCATAAATCTATTTAGAGGGGCCCTCCTGTGGTGTCACTCCATAGAACTGTTTAGAGGGGCCTCCTGCACTGCCACTCCATAAATCTATTTAGAGGGGCCCTCCTGTGGTGTCACTCCATAGAACTGTTTAGAGGGGCCTCCTGCACTGCCACTCCATAAATCTATTTAGAGGGGCCCTCCTGCGGTGCCACTCTACATGATGCAATAAAGGCAAAAGGTTCTATAGGTCTCGCCAGTATTCATCAACCAGCTGTCCCTCATGATATCAGGCCTCGCCATGTAAAGTCAACCAGCTGTCCCTCATGATATCAGGCCTCGCCATGTAAAGTCAACCAGCTGTCCCTCATGTAATGTCAACCAGCTGTCCCTCATGATATCAGGCCTAGCCATGTAAAGTCAACCAGCTGTCCCTCATGATATCAGGCCTCGCCATGTAAAGTCAACCAGCTGTCCCTCATGATATCAGGCCTCGCCATGTAATGTCAACCAGCTGTCCCTCATGATATCAGGCCTAGCCATGTAAAGTCAACCAGCTGTCCCTCATGATATCAGGCCTCGCCATGTAAAGTCAACCAACTGAACAAGGTAACCAACTCTGAAGCCTGGAAAAGAGATCCCACCTTGGTCAAGTAATAGAACAAGGTAATCCCAAAAATGTCCACACATGAAGTGCTTGTAGTGGGGAACACTTAAACCTCTGGAGTAGAAATAGTGAAGGATTTAAAACAAGTTGTGCATAATTAATTAATAAGATACTTATTTACAACCTAAAACTTTGGCTGTTTTTAAAAAGAAAAGTATAAAACATTTTATAAATCACATCTTACCACTAAGTTAGCAGCACTGTCTTTATAAAGACATGACCTAATAGAACTGTGCTTCATCACGACACTGGAACTTTTCCAAGTCCAGGTTAAAGGTCAAGCTTTAGTAATACCAAATGTATTGCCACCGGGACCCGCCGGTGTACCTGCTCACTGACTGTAGCCTACGTTGATGTTACTGCATGACCGTAGCAGGTTTACTAACCTGTTCCTTCTATCGTTGAAACTGTTTCACCTGCTCACTGACTGTAAACTGTCATTCTACGTTGATGTTACTGCATGACCACTGTTACATTGAACTGGGTGAATTTAAACCTACTGTTACATTGAACTGGGTTGGAATATGAATGACAGTAACCTAAACCTCACTGTTACATTGAACTGGGTTGAAACTAACAAACGTCACTGTTACATTGAACTGGGTGAATAAGTAACGTCACTGTTACATTGAACTGGGTGAATATGAATGACAGTAACCTAAACCTGACTTCAACTGTGAATATGAATGACAGTAACCTGTCAAACTGTCATGACAGTAACCTAAACCTGTCAGGCTGGGTGAATATGTTGTAAACCTGTCACTGTTACATTGAACTGGGTGAATGACAGAAAACCTGACTCCAAACCTGATGGAACTGGGTGAATGACAGGGTTAAAATTAGAGTTTCCTGTCACTGGTAACTGGGTAAAAACCAGTAACCTAAACCTGTCACTCAATGAATGACAGTAACCTAAACCTGTCACTGTTACTGTTACATTGAACTGGGTGAATGACAGTAACCTAAACCTGTCACTGTTACATTGAGCTGGGTGAATGACAGTAACCTCCTAAACCTGTCACTGTTACATTGAACTGGGTGAATGAATGACAGTAACCTCCTAAACCTGGGTCACTGTTACATTGAACTGGGTGAATATGAATGACAGTAACCTAAACCTGTCACTGTTACATTGAACTGGGTTACATTGAACTGGGTGAATATGAATGACAGTAACCTAAACCTGTCACTGTTACATTGAACTGGGTGAATATGAATGACAGTAACCTAAACCTGTCACTGTTACATTGAACTGGGTGAATGACAGTATCCTAAACCTGTCACTGTTACATTGAACTGGGTGAATATGAATGACAGTAACCTAAACCTGTCACTGTTACATTGAACTGAACTGGTGAATGACAGTATCCTAAACCTGTCACTGTTACATTGAACTGGGTGAATATGAATGACAGTAACCTAAACCTATCACTGTTACATTGAACTGGGTGAATGACAGTATCAACCTAAACCTGTCTCGTTACATTGAACTGGGTGAATATGAATGACAGTAACCTAAACCCATCACTGTTACATTGAACTGTCAAACTGGGTGAATATGAACCTAAACCTGTCACTGTTATGACACTTGTCACTGTTACATTGAACTGGGTGAATGACAGTAACCTAAACCCATCACTGTTACATTGAACTGGGTGAATATGAATGACAGTTATCCGATATGCTGTAATATAATTAATGCCTTGAAAAAACGTATTAAACTATCACTACTGATACATATCAACAGTATGAAATAACACGCATGGAATCATGTAATAACCAAAAAAGTGTTAAACAAATCAAAATATACTTTCAGTTCTTCAAATAGCCACCCTTTGCCTTTGACAGCTTTGCACACTCTTGGCATTCTCTCAACCAGCTTCATGAGGAAAGCTTTTCCAACAGTTTTGAAGGAGTTCCCACATATGCTGAGCACTTGTTGGCTGCTTTTCCTTCACTCTGCGGTCCGACTCATTCCAGACCATCTCAATTGAGTTGAGGCCGGGTGATTGTGGAGGCCAGGTCATCTGATACAGCACTCCATCACTCTCCTTCTTGGTCAAATAGCCCGTACACAGCCTGGAGGTTTGTTGGGTCATTGTCCTGTTGAACAACAAATGATCGTCCCACTAAACCCAAACCAGATGGGATGGCGTATCACAGAATGCTTTGGTAGCCATGCTGATTAAGTGTGCCTTGAATTCTAAAATAAATCAGACAGTGTCATTAGCAAAGCACCCCCACACCATAACACCTCCTCCTCCATGCTTCACGGTGGGAAATACACATGCAGAGATCATCCATTCACCCACACCACATCTCACAAAGACATGGCAGTTGGAAGGAAAAATCTCCAAACCAAAGGACAGATTTCCACTGGTCTAATGTCTATTACTCATGTTTCTTGGCCAAAGCAAGTCTCTTATTCTTATTGGTGTCCTTTAGTAGAGTTTTCTTGGCAGCAATTTGACTATGAAGGCCTGATTTCACAGTCTCTGAACATTTGATGTTTATGTGTCTATTACTTTAACTGTGACGCATTTATTTGGGCTGCAATTTCTGAGGCTGGTAACTCTAATGAACGTATCCTCTGCAGCAGAGGTTGACTCTGGGTCTTCCTTTCCTGTGGAGGTCCTCATGAGAGCCAGTTTCATCATAGCGCTTGGTTTTTGCGGCTGCACTTGAAGAAACTTGACATTTTCCGTATTGACTGACCTTCATGTCTTAAAGTAATGATGTACTGTCGTTTCTCTTTGCTTATTTGATCTGTTCTTGGTCTTTTACCAATTAGGGCTATCTTCTGTATACCACCCCTACCTTGTCACAACACAACTGATTGGCTCAAATGCATTAAGAAGGAAAGAAATTCCACAAATGCACTTTTACCAAGGCACACCTGCTAATTGAAATGCATTCCACCTCATGAAGTTGGTTGAGAGAATGCCAAGAGTGTGCAAAGCTGTCAAGGCAAAGGGTGGCTACTTTGAAGAATCTCAAATATAAAACGGAATTTGATTTAACACTTTTTTGGTTACTACATGATTCCATATGTGTTATTTCATAGTTTTGATGTCTTCACTATTATTCTACAATGAAGAAAATAGTAAAATATAGAAAAACCCTTGAATGAGTAGGTGTGTCCAAACTTTTCACTGGTAGTTTTATATAAACAGTAAATACATTAAGTCATACCTTTTTTTTAGAATGATTTCCTGTTGCATTCAAAGATAATCAACCTACAGCACCAGTCTTAACTTCACTCCTTGTATTCAGAGATAATCAACCTACAGCACCAGTCTTAACTTCACTCCTTGTATTCAGAGATAATCAACCTACAGCACCAGTCTTAACTTCATTCCTTGTATTCAGAGATAATCAACCTACAGCACCAGTCTTAACTTCATTCCTTGTATTCAGAGATAATCAACCTACAGCACCAGTCTTAACTTCATTCCTTGTATTCAGAGATAATCAACCTACAGCACCAGTCTTAACTTCAATACCTTGTGGTATTGAGAGATAAACATGGTAATGCTTTAAGTGATTGCACGTAAAGGAAGATAGTTCCTACATGATAGTGTTCGCTTTCTTATCCAACTGATCAATCTGTGAACCCCGTTCATTGCTGCTTGCAGGTATATATTTTTAATTTTTCTAACCCTTCCCTCCTGCTTTCTTTCTCTTCCATTAGGTTGGATGTCTACAGGAAAGTCCCCAAAGACCTGACCCAGCCCACGTACACAGGAGCTGTGGGTGAGTAGCCCTACACACACACACACACACACACACACACACACACACACACACACACACACACACACACACACACACACACACACACACACACACACACACACACACACACACACACACACACACACACACACACACACACACACCTTTCTCATGGTTCAGCTGGTCAACTCACCTTTCTGTGTGCAGGTATGTACCTGTCACCTCATGGTTCAGTTAAGTCTACTCACCTGTCAGAGTGCAGGTATTTTATTTAAACTTTATTTAACCAGGAAGGGCTCATTGAGATTATAATCTCTTTTTCAAGAGCGCCCTGGCCAAGATAGGCAGCACCAAGTCATTACAAAAACATTACAGACAGACAACATGAAAAACTACAAGTCATCTAGTAAAAACCATAGAATTCACAAGAGTATAACAAAATCAGAAAACAACAAATTAAAAACTTTGACAGGTCAGGGAATCCGCCTCAAAATCCTTCATCAGTGATTTAAAAACATTGACAGGTCAGGGAATCCGCCTCAAAATCCTTCATCAGTGGTTTAAAAACACCAATCAGGACAAGTTCTTCCAGTTTAAAAGTATTTTGTAAGGTGTTCCAAGATGATGGCCAGAATACATAAAAGCCCGTTTACCAAATTCAGTTCAGACATTTGGAGTCCAACGAACAAAGAGACGACCCACCACATTTCTGAACAATACAAACGCACAAATAAAAAAGGTAGTAAACCCAAAATGGCTTTTTAGGGAGGAACGTCTAAAGGTGCAGTGGCATCAGGAACCTCCATTTAGGGAGGAACGTCTCCATTTAGGGAGGTGCAGTGGCATCAGGAGGAACGTCTCCATTTAGGGAGGAACGTCTCCATTTAGGGAGGCAGTGGCACGTCTCCATTTAGGAACGTCTCCAGGGAGGTGCAGTGGCATCAGGAACGTCTCCATTTAGGGAGGAACGTCTCCATTTAGGGAGGAACGTCTCCATTTAGGGAGGAACGTCTCCATTTAGGGAGGTGCAGTGGCATCGGAACGCGTCTCCATTTAGGGAGGAACGTCTCCATTTAGGGAGGAACGTCTCCATTTAGGGAGGAACGTCTCCATTTAGGGAGGAGTGGCATCAGGAACGTCTCCATTTAGGGAGGAACGTCTCCATTTAGGGAGGAACGTCTCCATTTAGGGAGGAACGTCTCCATTTAGGGAGGTGCAGTGGCATTTAGGGAGGAACATTTAGGAACGTCTCCATTTAGGGAGGAACGAGGAGGAACGTCTCCATTTAGGGAGGTGGGAGGTGCAGTGGCATCAGGAACGTCTCCATTTAGGGAGGAACGTCTCCATTTAGGGAGGTGCAGTGGCGTTATACACCCCTGCTCACCACACGCTTTGATAGCTGGCCACGAGACTGACTTACCAATCTACATTTGTTTGGCTGACATGGGCTTATTGAGTGACTGTTGATGCACAACCATATTTTGAAACTGCACCTTCTGTATTTTGTTATTCTAACTCTCAGCAGTAAGCTGAGACCCCGACTGAAAACATCATGTATTTTTAAAATTGGTCCACGGGTCTATAAATCGGGGGGCAGCATATGGCCCGCGGGCCTCCAGTTGACCATCCCTGCTCTACACTCTCTCTCCTCCCCAACATATGATAGTGCATGCACTAGACGTATCTAGTGTCCTGCCCAGGCATCTGTAGGGAGAATTGAGGTGGGGGGGGGACTCTCTGCCTGCCCCAAAACATTTTTCTGACAAATATTTTTTAATAAATAATTATAATGATACGTGGGCTTTTAAAAGGAAGATCCGTCATTAATTTATCATCAGAAATTAAGTAAACATGACCCATATGGGCATAACGCCACTGGGTAGGTGGATACCTGTCATTACTCAGGGGAAACCGTGTGTAAGAGAATGTTAATGATTACCTGTGCCCCGCCCCCTCTGCCCTCAGGCATTCTAGAACTGTCAGTCAGTCCTCTGGTATCCAGTGGAATCTTTTGTTTCTTTGTTCTGTCATGTTGTTTTCCTGTTTGTCACCAGGCTGTCACCGTGTCGGGCGCCTGACAGTGATTATACACTGGGATTACTAGGAGATCAGCTATGTGGTTGTTTTGTTTCAGTTTACTAATCATTACCAGTGTTGATTCATCATTGGACCATCCCTGATGACATCACGGGAGGATGTCAACATTAACGTTGCCTTCTGACATCACTGGGGGGCAGGTCACATGTGTATGATGTCATTGAGGCTGAGTGAGTGTCTCTCCAGGTCTTGCCCTACTCCATATTGACCCCTGACCCCTAGCCCCTACAGAATGTTCTCAGAGGGGCACCCCTAGTCCCTTTGTGAAGACTGAAAGCTATAGTGTGATGAGATATGGTACCTTTTATTGTACAGTAGGATACCATCCTGATACCATAGTACTGCTAGTACTTACAGTAACCATTCCTTCCATGTCTAGGAATGACTATGCTAGTGTCTAGGGGTCCAGTCAGTTATTCTTCTGACCAGGTAGACTCATAGTTCACATGTATTCACCACAGTGAACCCCTTACGGAGCCTCCCCCTTACAGAGCCTCCCCCTTACAGAGCCTCCCCCTTACAGAACCTCCCCCTTACAGAGCCTCCCCCTTACAGAACCTCCTCTCCCCCTTACAGAGCCTCCCCCCCCTTACAGAGCCTCCTCCCCCCTTACAGAGCCTCCCCCTTACAGAGCCTCCCTCCCCCTTACAGAGCCTCCCCCTTACAGAGCCTCCTCTCCCCCTTACAGAGCCTCCCCCCCCTTACAGAGACTCCTCTCTCCCTTACAGAGCCTCCTCCTTACAGAGCCTCCTCTCCCCCTTACAGAGCCTCCTCCTTACAGAGCCTCCTCTCCCCCTTACAGAGCCTCCTCTCCCCCCTTACAGAGCCTCCTCTCTCCCTTACAGAGCCTCCTCCTTACAGAGCCTCCTCTCTCCCTTACAGAGCCTCCTCACCCCCTTACAGAGCCTCCTCTCCCCCCTTACAGAGCCTCCTCTCCCCCTTACAGAGCCTCCTCTCTCCCCCCTTACAGAGCCTCCTCCTTACAGAGCCTCCTCCTTACAGAGCCTCCTCTCCCCCTTACAGAGCCTCCTCTCCCCAGAGCCTCCTTACAGAGCCTCCTCTCAGAGCCCCCTTACAGAGCCTCCTCCCACCTTACAGAGCCTCCTCCTTACAGAGCCTCCTCTCCCCCTTACAGAGCCTCCTCCTTACAGAGCCTCCTCCTTACAGAGCCTCCTCTCCCCCCCTTACAGAGCCTTACAGAGCCTCCCCTTACAGAGCCTCCTCCTCCCCCCTTACAGAGCCTCCTCCTTACAGAGCCTCCTCTCCACCTTACAGAGCCTCCTCCTTACAGAGCCTCCTCTCTCCCCCTTACAGAGCCTCCTCCTTACAGAGCCTCCTCTCTCCCCCTTACAGAGCCTCCTCTCCCCCTTACAGAGCCTTCAATGACCAACACACACACATATACACACACACATATACACATGCTCACACACACATATACACACACACACATATACACACACATATACACACACACACATATACACACACATATACACACACACATATACACATATACACACACACACATATACACACACATATACACACACACACATACACATGCTCACACACACATATACACACACACACACATATACACACACATATACACACACACATATACACACATATACACACACACACATATACACACA
>NC_060195.1:557500-560000 GCF_021184085.1 Oncorhynchus gorbuscha | reverse complement strand
CAATAGGCTGTTACATGTAAATATAGAGCTCAGTACCAGAGTGATGCAAAGTGTTATTTGGCTGTTATCCTTCTTTTCAGTACCAGAGGACCGGTCCTGGGTTCTTCAATAGGCTGTTACAGATATAGAGCTCAGTATCAGAGGACCATCCTGGGTTCTTCAATGGCTGTTACATTCTTGAGCTCAGTAATCAGATGTTCCTGGGTTTGTCAATAGGCTGTTTGTAAATTTAGAGCTCAGTCCAGAGGACCGGTCCTGGGTTCTTCAATAGGCTGTTACATGTAGATATAGAGCTCAAAAGGTTTGGTCCTGCCACTTAGTTCTTTTTGCAATAGGCTGTTATCATGTAAATATTGAGCTGTTCCTGGATGGTTGGGAGAAGTTGCCTGTTCTGGATGGTTGAGGACCGTGTCCTGGGTTCTTCAATAGGCTGTTACATGTAAATATAGAGCTCAGTACCAGAGGACCGGTCCTGGGTTCTTCAATAGGCTGTTACATGTAGATATAGAGCTCAGTATCAGAGGACCTGTCCTGGCCTTCAATAGGCTGTTACATGTAAAGCTAGAGCTCAGTACCAGAGGACCGGTCCTGGGTTCTTCAATAAGTTGTTAGATAAATATAGAGCTCCCCTACCAGAGGACCGGTCCTGGGTTCTTCAATAGGCTGTTACATGTAGATATAGAGCTCAGTATCAGAGGACCGGGCCTGGGTTCTTCAATAGGCTGTTACATGTAAATATAGAGCTCAGTACCAGAGGACCGGTCCTGGGTTCTTCAATAAGCTGTTACATGTAAATATAGAGCTCAGTACCAGAGGACCGGTCCTGGGTTCTTCAATAGGCTGTTACATGTAAATATAGAGCTCAGTACCAGAGGACCGGTCCAGGGTTCTTCAATAGGCTGTTACATGTAGATATAGAGCTCAGTACCAGAGGACCGGTCCAGGGTTCTTCAATAGGTGGCCAGTGTGTCATTTTATAAATAATTTCAGTTGATTGGCATAAAGACTGTGACATCACCATGTAATCAGCTATGATTTTAATTGAGGGAATCTTTTCCATTGTATTCCACTCCCAAATAGAGGGCCATATGATAGTATTCAAATGCAATGTAAAGGTTTGAAATGATCGTTTTTGTCAAATAGTGTATCTGTCAATGTGCAGCGTATAACTCTGGCTAGTGTTCACAGTCATGGACAAAGGTTTTCAGAATGACACAAATATTAATTTACACACAGTCTGCTGCCTCTGTCGCTTTAGATATTTTTATGAGCCTTTTTTCAGATGTTACTATGGAAGAAGTATAATTACAAGCATTTCATAAGTGTCAAATGCTTTTCTTGACCATGGCATGAAGGTGATGCAAAGTGTCAATATTTGCAGTGTTGATCCTTCTTTTCAAGACCTCTGCAATCCACCCTGGCATGCTGTCAATTAACACTGGCCACATCCAGACTGATGGCAGCCCATTCTTGCATAATCAATGTTTGGAGTTTGTCAGGATTTGTGGGTTTTTGTTTGTCCACTCACCTCAATGGGATTAAGGTCTGGGGAGTTTCCTGGCCATGGACCCAAAATAAAAATGTTTGGTTCCCCAAGCCACTTAGTTATCATTTTTGCCTTATGGCAAGGTGCTCCATCATGCTGGAAAAGGCCTTGCTCAGCCAGATTGTTCCTGGATGGTTGGGAGAAGTTGCTCCCGGAGGATGTGTTGGAACAAACTCCATGTTTAGTTTTGCCCAACCTAGATCGAGGCACAGACACGGTCTCAATGGGGATAGCTGAGCCCCACTGTGCTTTGGAATACCTAGGATAGCTGGCAGCCTGCTGCCTGGCCTGCACCCTATTTCATTGTGGAGCTAGAGTTAGAGCCCTGTCTATGTTGGTAGATAAGATGAGATGCACCCCTCCAGCTAGGATGGAGTCCGTTACTCCTCAACAGGCCAGGCTTGGTCCTGTTTGTGGGTGAGTCCCAGAAAGAGGACCAATTATCTACAAATTCTATTCTATCTATCAGAAAACAGTTTTCAACCAGCGATTGAGTTATGACACTCTGCTGTACAGCTCATCACTTCTAACTGGGAGGGGGCCAGAGACAATTACTCGATGCCGACACATCTTTCAAGCTGATTTACACGTTGGAGCTTCCAGTCTGTTATTCAAACTCAATTAGCATGAAAGAGGGATCTCCAGCCTTGTCCTCATCAACACTCACACCTTTGTTAACGAGAGAATCACTGACATGATGTCAGCTGGTCCTTTTGTGGCAGGACTGAAATGTAGTGGGAATGTTTTTTTGGGTAGTCAGTTCATTTGCATGGCAAAGAGGGACTTTGCAATTAATTGCAATTCATCTGATCACTCTTCATTGCATTCTGGAGCATATGCAAATTGCCATCATTCAAACTGAGGCAGCAGACTTTGTGAAAATTAATATTTGTGTCATTCTCAAAACTTTTGGCCACGACTATATCCAGACATTTCGCTAACTTTTCAATACAA
>NC_060195.1:497500-552500 GCF_021184085.1 Oncorhynchus gorbuscha | reverse complement strand
GATCTGGAGTCAGATACAGTATCAACCCTATCCTATCCATAATGTCTACTGATCTGAAGTCATACCTGGTATCCGTAACTACTGTCTACTGATCTGGAGTCAGATACAGTATCAACTGTATGGATCCCCAGTATCCATGACTACATCTGACAGCTAATCTTCCACCTATGTAAGTACTCACCTATCAGCTGGGTCCATACACACGACAGACGACACTACTACACTACCCTTAACTATGTAAGTACTCACCTATCAGCTGGGTCCATACACACGATAACATAAACTGTCTCACTGAGCTGGGTCCATACACACGGAGTACTACACTACAACTATGTAAGTACTCACCTATCAGCTGGGTCCATACACACGCAGACTATCACTACCCTTAACTATGTAAGTACTCACCTATCAGCTGGGTCCATACACACGACAGATACTACACTACCCTTAACTATGTCTCACCTGAGCTGGGTCCATACACACGACAGACGACACTACTACACTACCCTAACTATGAGTACTACACTACCCTTAACTATGTAAGTACTCACCTACAGCTGGGTCCATACACCTACTACACTACCCTTAACTATGTCTACTGATCTGACAGACGACACTACTACACTACCCTTAACTATGTAAGTACTCACCTATCAGCTGGGTCCATACACACCAGACGACACTACTACACTACCCTTAACTATGTAATACTCACCTATCAGCTGGGTCCATACACACGGACGTACTACACTACCCTTAACTATGTAAGTACTCACCTATCAGCTGGGTCCATACACTACTACACTATTAACTATGTAAGTACTCACCTATCAGCTGGGTCCATACACACGGAGTACACACTACCCTTAACTATGTATACTCACCTATCAGCTGGCCATATCCTATAACATAACTGTCTCACCTATCAGCTGGGTCCATACACACGGAGTACTACACTACAACTATGTAAGTACTCACCTATCAGCTGGGTCCATACACACGACAGACGACACTACTACACTACCCTTAACTATGTAAGTACTCACCTATCAGCTGGGTCCATACACACGACAGACGACACTACTACACTACCCTTAACTATGTAAGTACTCACCTATCAGCTGGGTCCATACACACGACAGACGACACTACTACACTACCCTTAACTATGTAAGTACTCACCTATCAGCTGGGTCCATACATCCAGACGACACTACTACACTAAACTGTCTCACCTATCAGCTGGGTCCATGGAGTCTACACTACCCTTAACTATGTAAGTCTCACCTATCAGCTGGGTCCATACACACGACAGACGACACTACTACACTACCCTTAACTATGTAAGTACTCACCTATCAGCTGGGTCCATACACACGGACGTACTACACTACCCTTAACTATGTAAGTACTCACCTATCAGCTGGGTCCATACACACGACAGACGACACTACTACACTACCCTTAACTATGTAAGTACTCACCTATCAGCTGGGTCCATACACACGACAGACGACACTACTACACTACCCTTAACTATGTAAGTACTCACCTATCAGCTGGGTCCATACACACGACAGACGACACTACTACACTACCCTTAACTATGTAAGTCCATACACACGACAGACGACACTACTACACTACCCTTAACTATGTAAGTACTCACCTATCAGCTGGGTCCATACACACGACAGACGACACTACTACACTACCCTTAACTATGTAAGTACTCACCTATCAGCTGGGTCCATACACACGACAGATCGACACTACTACACTACCCTTAACTAGACTCACCTATCAGCTCCACTACAACTATGTAAGTACTCACCTATCAGCTGGGTCCATACACACGACAGACGACACTACTACACTACCCTTAACTATGTAAGTACTCACCTATCAGCTGGGTCCATACACACGACAGACGACACTACTACACTACCCTTAACTATGTAAGTACTCACCTATCAGCTGGGTCCATACACACGACAGACGACACTACTACACTACCCTTAACTATGTAAGTACTCACCTATCAGCTGGGTCCATACACACGACAGACGACACTACTACACTACCCTTAACTATGTAAGTACTCACCTATCAGCTGGGTCCATACACACGACAGACGACACTACTACACTACCCTTAACTATGTAAGTACTCACCTATCAGCTGGGTCCATACACACGACAGACGACACTACTACACTACCCTTAACTATGTAAGTACTCACCTATCAGCTGGGTCCATACACACGACAGACGACACTACTACACTACCCTTAACTATGTAAGTACTCACCTATCAGCTGGGTCCATACACACGACAGACGACACTACTACACTACCCTTAACTATGTAAGTACTCACCTATCAGCTGGGTCCATACACACGACAGACGACACTACTACACTACCCTTAACTATGTAAGTACTCACCTATCAGCTGGGTCCATACACACGACAGACGACACTACTACACTACCCTTAACTATGTAAGTACTCACCTATCAGCTGGGTCCATACACACGACAGACGACACTACTACACTACCCTTAACTATGTAAGTACTCACCTATCAGCTGGGTCCATACACACGACAGACGACACTACTACACTACCCTTAACTATGTAAGTACTCACCTATCAGCTGGGTCCATACACACGACAGACGACACTACTACACTACCCTTAACTATGTAAGTACTCACCTATCAGCTGGGTCCATACACCTACACTACCCTTAACTATGTAAGTACTCACCTATCAGCTGGGTCCATACACTACCCTTAACTATGTAAGTACTCACCTATCAGCTGGGTCCATACACACGACAGACGACACTACTACACTACCCTTAACTATGTAAGTACTCACCTATCAGCTGGGTCCATACACACGACAGACGACACTACTACACTACCCTTAACTATGTAAGTACTCACCTATCAGCTGGGTCCATACACTACTCACCTATCAGCTGGGTCCATACAGACAGACGACACTACTACACTACCCTTAACTATGTAAGTACTCACCTATCAGCTGGGTCCATACACACGACAGACGACACTACTACACTACCCTTAACTATGTAAGTACTCACCTATCAGCTGGGTCCATACACACGACAGACGACACTACTACACTACCCTTAACTATGTAAGTACTCACCTATCAGCTGGGTCCATACACACGACAGACGACACTACTACACTACCCTTAACTATGTAAGTACTCACCTATCAGCTGGGTCCATACACACGACACTACTACACTACCCTTAACTATGTAAGTACTCACCTATCAGCTGGGTCCATACACACGACAGACCGACACTACTACACTACCCTTAACTATGTAAGTACTCACCTATCAGCTGGGTCCATACACTACTACACTACCCTTAACTATGTAAGTACTCACCTATCAGCTGGGTCCATACACACGACAGGGTCTCACCTATCAGCTGGGTCCATACACACGACAGACGACACTACTACACTACCCTTAACTATGTAAGTACTCACCTATCAGCTGGGTCCATACACACGACAGACGACACTACTACACTACCCTTAACTATGTAAGTACTCACCTATCAGCTGGGTCCATACACACGACAGACGACACTACTACACTACCCTTAACTATGTAAGTACTCACCTATCAGCTGGGTCCATACACACGACAGACGACACTACTACACTACCCTTTAACTATGTAAACCTATCAGCTGGGTCCAAGTACTCACCTAACTATGTAAGTACTCACCTATCAGCTGGGTCCATACACACGACAGACGACACTACTACACTACCCTTAACTATGTAAGTACTCACCTATCAGCTGGGTCCATACACACGACAGACGACACTACTACACTACCCTTAACTATGTAAGTACTCACCTATCAGCTGGGTCCATACACACGACAGACGACACTACTACACTACCCTTAACTATGTAAGTACTCACCTATCAGCTGGGTCCATACACACGACAGACGACACTACTACACTACCCTTAACTATGTAAGTACTCACCTATCAGCTGGGTCCATACACACGACAGACGACACTACTACACTACCCTTAACTATGTAAGTACTCACCTATCAGCTGGGTCCATACACACGACAGACGACACTACTACACTACCCTTAACTATGTAAGTACTCACCTATCAGCTGGGTCCATACACACGACAGACGACACTACTACACTACCCTTAACTATGTAAGTACTCACCTATCAGCTGGGTCCATACACACGACAGACGACACTACTACACTACCCTTAACTATGTAAGTACTCACCTATCAGCTGGGTCCATACACACGACAGACGACACTACTACACTACCCTTAACTATGTAAGTACTCACCTATCAGCTGGGTCCATACACACGACAGACGACACTACTACACTACCCTTAACTATGTAAGTACTCACCTATCAGCTGGGTCCATACACACGACAGACGACACTACTACACTACCCTTAACTATGTAAGTACTCACCTATCAGCTGGGTCCATACACACGACAGACGACACTACTACACTACCCTTAACTATGTAAGTACTCACCTATCAGCTGGGTCCATACACACAACACTACTACTACACTACAGCTGGGTCCATAACTAGAAGACTCACCTATCAACTGGGTCCCTATCAGAAGACACGACTACACTACCCTGTTGTTAGGGACATCATCTATGCTGGACAGATTAGTGTTGTTACGGACATCATCTATGCTGGACAGATTAGTGTGGTTAGGGACATCATCTATGCTGGACAGATTAGTGTTGTTAGGGACATCATCTATGCTGGACAGATTAGTGTTGTTAGGGACATCATCTATACTGGACAGATTAGTGTTGTTAGGGACATCATCTATGCTGGACAGATTAGTGTGGTTAGGGACATCATCTATGCTGGACAGATTAGTGTTGTTAGGGACATCATCTATGCTGGACAGATTAGTGTTGTTAGGGACATCATCTATACTGGACAGATTAGTGTTGTTAGGGACATCATCTATGCTGGACAGATTACTGTTGTTAGGGACATCATCTATGCTGGACAGATTAGTGTTGTTAGGGACATCATCTATGCTGGACAGATTAGTGTTGTTAGGGACATCATCTATGCTGGACAGATTAGTGTTGTTAAGGACATCATCTATGCTGTGTTGTTACATCATCTATGATTAGTGTTGTTAAGGACATCATCTATGCTGGACAGATTAGTGTTGTTAAGGACATCATCTATGCTGGACAGATTAGTGTTGTTAAGGACATCATCTATGCTGGACAGATTAGTGTTGTTATCAAATCAAATCAAAATCAAATCAAATTTTATTTGTCACATACACATGGTTAGCAGATGTTAATGCGAGTTTAGCGAAATGCTTGTGCTTCTAGTTCCGACAATGCAGTGATAACCAACAAGTAATCTAACTAACAATTCCAAAACTACTGTCTTATACACAGTGTAAGGGGATAAGGAACATGTACATAAGGATATATGAATGAGTGATGGTACAGAGCAGCATACAGTAGATGGTATCGAGTAGAGTATATACATATGAGATGAGTGTGTAGACAAAGTAAACAAAGTGGCATAGTTAAAGTGGCTAGTGATACATGTGTTACATAAGGATGCAGTCGATGATGTAGAGTACAGTATATACATATGCATATGAGATGAATAATGTAGGGTAAGTAACATTATTACATTACATTTACATTTAAGTCATTTAGCATAAGGTAGCATTGTTTAAAGTGGCTAGTGATATATTTACATCATTTCCCATCAATTCCCATTATTAAAATGGCTGGAGTTGGGTCAGTGTCAATGACAGTGTGTTGGCAGCAGCCACTCAGTGTTAGTGGTGGCTGTTTAACAGTCTGATGGCCTTGAGATAGAAGCTGTTTTTCAGTCTCTCGGTCCCAGCTTTGATGCACCTGTACTGACCTCGCCTTCTGGATGATAGCGGGGTGAACAGGCAGTGGTTCGGGTGGTTGATGTCCTTGATGATCTTTATGGCCTTCCTGTAACAACGGGTGGTGTAGGTGTCCTGGAGGGCAGGTAGTTTGCCCCCGGTGATGCGTTGTGCAGTCCTCACTACCCTCTGGAGAGCCTTACGGTTGAGGGCGGAGCAGTTGCCGTACCAGGCGGTGATACAGCCCGCCAGGATGCTCTCGATTGTGCATCTGTAGAAGTTTGTGAGTGCTTTTGGTGACAAGCCGAATTTCTTCAGCCTCCTGAGGTTGAATAGGCGCTGCTGCGCCTTCTTCACGACGCTGTCAGTGTGAGTGGACCAATTCAGTTTGTCTGTGATGTGTATGCCGAGGAACTTAAAACTAGCTACCCTCTCCACTACTGTTCCATCGATGTGGATAGGGGGTGTTCCCTCTGCTGTTTCCTGAAGTCCACAATCATCTCCTTAGTTTTGTTGACGTTGAGTGTGAGGTTATTTTCCTGACACCACACTCCGAGGGCCCTCACCTCCTCCCTGTAGGCCGTCTCGTCGTTGTTGGTAATCAAGCCTACCACTGTTGTGTCGTCCGCAAACTTGATGATTGAGTTGGAGGCGTGCGTGGCCACGCAGTCGTGGGTGAACAGGGAGTACAGGAGAGGGCTCAGAACGCACCCTTGTGGGGCCCCCGTGTTGAGGATCAGCGGGGAGGAGATGTTGTTGCCTACCCTCACCACCTGGGGGCGGCCCGTCAGGAAGTCCAGTACCCAGTTGCACAGGGCGGGGTCGAGACCCAGGGTCTCGAGCTTGATGACGAGCTTGGAGGGTACTATGGTGTTGAATGCCGAGCTGTAGTCGATGAACAGCATTCTCACATAGGTATTCCTCTTGTCCAGGTGGGTTAGGGCAGTGTGCAGTGTGGTTGAGATTGCATCGTCTGTGGACCTATTTGGGCGGTAAGCAAATTGGAGTGGGTCTAGGGTGTCAGGTAGGGTGGAGGTGATATGGTCCTTGACTAGTCTCTCAAAGCACTTCATGATGACGGAAGTGAGTGCTACGGGGCGGTGGTCGTTTAGCTCAGTTACCTTAGCTTTCTTGGGAACAGGAACAATGGTGGCCCTCTTGAAGCATGTGGGAACAGCAGACTGGTATAGGGATTGATTGAATATGTCCGTAAACACACCGGCCAGCTGGTCTGTGCATGCTCTGAGGGCGCGGCTGGGGATGCCGTCTGGGCCTGCAGCCTTGCGAGGGTTAACACGTTTAAATGTCTTACTCACCTCGGCTGCAGTGAAGGAGAGACCGCATGTTTCCGTTGCAGGCCGTGTCAGTGGCACTGTATTGTCCTCAAAGCGGGCAAAAAGTTATTTAGTCTGCCTGGGAGCAAGACATCCTGGTCCGTGACTGGGCTGGATTTCATCTTGTAGTCCGTGATTGACTGTAGACCCTGCCACATGCCTCTTGTGTCTGAGCCATTGAATTGAGATTCCACTTTGTCTCTATACTGACGCTTAGCTTGTTTGATAGCCTTACGGAGGGAATAGCTGCACTGTTTGTATTCAGTCATGTTGCCAGACACCTTGCCCTGATTAAAAGCAGTGGTTCGCGCTTTCAGTTTCACGCAAATGCTGCCATCAATCCACGGTTTCTGGTTAGGGAATGTTTTTATCGTTGCTATGGGAACGACATCTTCGACGCACGTTCTAATGAACTCGCACACCGAATCAGCGTATTCGTCAATATTCCCATCTGACGCAATACGAAACATGTCCCAGTCCACGTGATGGAAGCAGTCTTGGAGTGTGGAGTCAGCTTGGTCTGACCAGCGTTGGACAGACCTCAGCGTGGGAGCCTCTTGTTTTAATTTCTGCCTGTAGGCAGGGATCAGCAAAATGGAGTCGTGGTCAGCTTTTCCGAAAGGGGGCGGGGCAGGGCCTTATATGCGTCGCGGAAGTTAGAGTAACAATGATCCAAGGTTTTACCACCCCTGGTTGCGCAATCGATATGCTGATAAAATTTAGGGAGTCTTGTTTTCAGATTGGCTTTGTTAAAATCCCCAGCTACAATGAATGCAGCCTCCGGATAAATGTTTTCCAGTTTGCAAAGAGTTAAATAAAGTTCGTTCAGAGCCATCGATGTGTCTGCTTGGGGGGGATATATACGGCTGTGATTATAATCGAAGAGAATTCTCTTGGAAGATAATGCGGTCTACATTTGATTGTGAGGAATTCTAAATCAGGTGAACAGAAGGATTTGAGTTCCTGTATGTTTCCTTCATCACACCATGTCCCGTTAGTCATGAGGCATACGCCCCCGCCACTCTTCTTACCAGAGAGATGTTTGTTTCTGTCGGCGCGATGCGTGGAGAAACCCGTTGGCTGCACCGCCCTGGATAGCGTTTTCCCAGTAAGCCATGTCTCCGTAAAGCAAAGAACGTTGCAGTCTCTGATGTCCCTCTGGAATGCCACCCTTGCTCGGATTTCATCAACCTTGTTGTCGAGAGACTGGACATTGGCAAGAAGAATACTGGGAAGTGGTGCGCGATGTGCCCTTTTTTGGAGTCTGACCAGAACACCGCCGCGTTTCCCTCTTTTTCGGAGTCGTTTCCTTGGGTCACTGCATGCGATCCATTCCGTTGTCCTGTTTGAAAGGCAGAACACAGGATCCGCGTCGCGGAAAACATATTCTTGGTCGTACTGATGGTGAGTTGACGCTGATCTTATATTCAGTAGTTCTTCTCGACTGTATGTAATGAAACCTAAGATGACCTGGGGTACTAATGTAAGAAATAACACGTAAAAAAACAAAAAACTGCATAGTTTCCTAGGAACGCGAAGCGAGGCGGCCATCTCAGTCGGCGCCGTTAAGGACATCATCTATGCTTGACAGATTAGTGTTGGTTCGGGACATCTCTAGACAGTGTTAGTTAGGGGCATCTCTAGACTGTGTTAGTTAGGGACATCTCTAGACAGTGTTAGTTAGGGACATCTATAGACAGTGTTAGTTAGGCACATCTCTAGAGTGTTAGTTAGGGACATCTCTAGACAGTGTTAGTTAGGGACATCTCTAGACAGAGTGTTAGTTAGGGACATCTCTAGACAGAGTGTTAGTTAGGGACATCTCTAGACAGTGTGTTAGTTAGGGACATCTCTAGACAGTGTTAGTTAGGGACATCTCTAGACAGAGTGTTAGTTAGGGACATCTCTAGACAGTGTTAGTTAGGGACATCTCTAGACAGTGTTAGTTAGGCACATCTCTAGACAGTGTTAGTTAGGGACATCTCTAGACAGTGTTAGTTAGGGACATCTCTAGACAGTGTTAGTTAGGGACATCTCTAGACTGTGTTAGTTAGGGACATCTATAGACAGTGTTAGTTAGGGACATCTCTAGACAGTGTTAGTTAGGGACATCTCTAGACAGTGTTAGTTAGGCAGATCTCTAGACAGTGTTAGTTAGGGACATCTCTAGACTGTGTTAGTTAGGGACATCTATAGACAGTGTTAGTTAGGCACATCTCTAGACAGTGTTAGTTAGGGACATCTCTAGACTGTGTTAGTTAGGGACATCTATAGACAGTGTTAGTTAGGGACATCTATAGACAGTGTTAGTTAGGGACATCTCTAGACAGTGTTAGTTAGGCACATCTCTAGACAGTGTTAGTTAGGGACATCTCTAGACAGTGTTAGTTAGGCACATCTCTAGACTGTGTTAGTTAGGGACATCTATAGAGTGTTAGTTAGGGACATCTCTAGACAGTGTTAGTTAGGGACATCTATAGAGTGTGTTAGTTAGGGACATCTATAGAGTGTTAGTTAGGGACATCTCTAGACAGAGTGTTAGTTAGGGACATCTATAGACAGTGTTAGTTAGGGACATCTATAGACAGTGTTAGTTAGGGACATCTCTAGACAGAGTGTTAGTTAGGGACATCTCTAGACAGAGTGTTAGTTAGGGACATCTCTAGACAGTGTTAGTTAGGGACATCTCTAGACAGAGTGTTAGTTAGGGACATCTCTAGACAGTGTTAGTTAGGGACATCTCTAGACAGTGTTAGTTAGGGACATCTCTAGACAGAGTGTTAGTTAGGGACATCTCTAGACAGAGTGTTAGTTAGGGACATCTCTAGACAGTGTTAGTTAGGGACATCTCTAGACAGTGTTAGTTAGGGACATCTCTAGACAGTGTTAGTTAGGCACATCTATAGACAGTGTTAGTTAGGCACATCTCTAGACAGAGTGTTAGTTAGGGACATCTCTAGACAGTGTGTTAGTTAGGGACATCTCTAGACAGAGTGTTAGTTAGGGACATCTCTAGACTGTGTTAGTTAGGGACATCTCTAGACAGTGTTAGTTAGGGACATCTATAGAGTGTTAGTTAGGGACATCTACAGAGTGTTAGTTAGGGACATCTCTAGACAGTGTTAGTTAGGCACATCTCTAGACAGTGTTAGTTAGGCACATCTCTAGACAGTGTTAGTTAGGCACATCTCTAGACAGTGTTAGTTAGGGACATCTCTAGACAGAGTGTT
The DNA here is from genome assembly GCF_021184085.1 of Oncorhynchus gorbuscha. NCBI lineage: Eukaryota > Metazoa > Chordata > Actinopteri > Salmoniformes > Salmonidae > Oncorhynchus > Oncorhynchus gorbuscha. The sequence continues at coordinate 541,979 of NC_060195.1, read as the reverse complement.
AGTTAGGCACATCTCTAGACAGAGTGTTAGTTAGGCACATCTATCCACTCCCTCTGGGCTCCACATGAAATGTTCAAAATGCCCAAAATCTATTTCCTGTTCTGTTGAAGACAAAGACAGAAACGTAACAAAAGAGTGATCATGAATGAGGATGTCCTGTGTTCATTATGATGCTTCGTGACGCGGCTGGTGTAGTAACCAACATGGAGACTTCATCCTGACGGGATATTACGCTGTGTGCATGAGGCAGCTTGAGATTGGAGGAGGAAGGGAGGACAGCTTCTCTACGCTGTGGGAGAGGTGGGTGGGGGGGGATTAGATTACAAAGATGCACCAATGTACTTTTCTCACAATTAGCAGGAAGAAGAACATTGTGGGTACATTGTGACAGCTGGGGGTGAATCAGGACATTATGGGTACATTGTGACAGCTGGGGGTGAATCAGGACATTGTGACAGCTGGGGGTGAATCAGGACATTGTGACAGCTGGGCAGGACATTGTGGCAGCTGGGGTGAATCAGAACATTGTGGGTACATTGTGGCAGCTGGGGGTGAATCAGAACATTGTGGGTACATTGTGACAGCTGGGGGTGAATCAGGACATTGTGACAGCTGGGGGTGAATCAGGACATTGTGACAGCTGGGGGTGAATCAGGACATTGTGACAGCTGGGGGTGAATCAGAACATTGTGACAGCTGGGGGTGAATCAGGACATTGTGGCAGCTGGGGGTGAATCAGAACATTGTGGGTACATTGTGGCAGCTGGGGGCGAATCAGGACATTGTGGGTACATTGTGGCAGCTGGGGGTGAATCAGAACATTGTGGGTACATTGTGGCAGCTGGGGGTGAATCAGGACATTGTGGGTACATTGTGACAGCTGGGGGTGAATCAGAACATTGTGACAGCTGGGGGTGAATCAGGACATTGTGACAGCTGGGGGTGAATCAGGACATTGTGACAGCTGGGGGTGAATCAGGACATTATGGGTACATTGTGACAGCTGGGGTTGAATCAGAACATTGACAGCTGGGGGTGAATCAGAACATTGAGGCAGCTGGGGGTGAATCAGGACATTATGGGTACATTGTGACAGCTGGGGTTGAATCAGAACATTGAGGCAGCTGGGGGTGAATCAGGACATTATGGGTACATTGTGACAGCTGGGGTTGAATCAGAACATTATGGGTACATTGTGACAGCTGGGGGTGAATCAGAACATTGAGGCAGCTGGGGGTGAATCAGGACATTATGGGTACATTGTGACAGCTGGGGTTGAATCAGAACATTGTGGGTACATTGTGACAGCTGGGGGTGAATCAGAACATTATGGGTACATTGTGACAGCTGGGGGTGAATCAGAACATTGAGGCAGCTGGGGGTGAATCAGGACATTATGGGTACATTGTGACAGCTGGGGTTGAATCAGAACATTGTGGGTACATTGTGACAGCTGGGTGTGAATCAGAACATTGTGACAGCTGGGGGTGAATCAGGACATTGTGACAGCTGGGGGTGAATCAGAACATTGTGGGTACATTGTGGCAGCTGGGGGTGAATCAGGACATTGTGACAGCTGGGGGTGAATCAGAACATTGTGGGTACATTGTGACAGCTGGGGGTGAATCAGAACATTATGGGTACATTGTGACAGCTGGGGGTGAATCAGGACATTGTGGGTACATTGTGACAGGTGGGGGTGAATCAGAACATTGTGACAGCTGGGGGTGAATCAGGACATTATGGGTACATTGTGACAGCTGGGGGTGAATCAGGACATTGTGACAGCTGGGGGTGAATCAGGACATTGTGGGTACATTGTGACAGCTGGGGGTGAATCAGAACATTGTGGGTACATTGTGACAGGTGGGGGTGAATCAGAACATTGTGACAGCTGGGGGTGAATCAGGACATTATGGGTACATTGTGACAGCTGGGGGTGAATCAGGACATTATGGGTACATTGTGACAGCTGGGGGTGAATCAGGACATTATGGGTACATTGTGACAGCTGGGGGTGAATCAGAACATTGTGACAGCTGGGGGTGAATCAGGACATTATGGGTACATTGTGACAGCTGGGGGTGAATCAGAACATTATGGGTACATTGTGACAGCTGGGGGTGAATCAGGACATTATGGGTACATTGTGACAGCTGGGGGTGAATCAGAACATTATGGGTACATTGTGGCAGCTGGGGGTGAATCAGGACATTGTGGGTACATTGTGACAGCTGGGGGTGAATCAGGACATTATGGGTACATTGTGACAGCTGGGGGTGAATCAGGACATTGTGACAGCTGGGGGTGAATCAGGACATTGTGACAGCTGGGGGTGAATCAGGACATTATGGGTACATTGTGACAGCTGGGGGTGAATCAGGACATTATGACAGCTGGGGGTGAATCAGGACATTGTGACAGCTGGGGGTGAATCAGGACATTATGACAGCTGGGGGTGAATCAGGACATTGTGACAGCTGGGGGTGAATCAGGACATTATGGGTACATTGTGACAGCTGGGGGTGAATCAGGACATTATGACAGCTGGGGGTGAATCAGGACATTGTGACAGCTGGGGGTGAATCAGGACATTGTGACAGCTGGGGGTGAATCAGGACATTGTGACAGCTGGGGTGAATCAGGACATTGTGCTGGGGGTGAATCAGGACATTGTGGCAGCTGGGGTGAATCAGGACATTGTGACAGCTGGGGGTGAATCAGGACATTGTGACAGCTGGGGGTGAATCAGGACATTGTGGCAGCTGGGGGTGAATGACATTGTGGCAGCTGGGGTGAATCAGGACATTATGGGTACATTGTGACAGCTGGGGGTGAATCAGGACATTGTGGGTACATTGTGACAGCTGGGGGTGAATCAGGACATTGTGGGTACATTGTGACAGCTGGGGTGAATCAGGACATTGGGTGACAGCTGGGGGTGAATCAGGACATTGTGGGTACATTGCAGCTGGGGGTGAATCAGGACATTGTGGACAGCTGGGGGTGAATCAGCAGCTGGGGGTGAATCAGGACATTATGGGTACATTGTGACAGCTGGGGGTGAATCAGGACATTGTGGGTACATTGTGACAGCTGGGGGTGAATCAGGACATTGTGGGTACATTGTGACAGCTGGGGGTGAATCAGGACATTGTGTGACAGCTGGGGGTGAATCAGGACATTATGGGTACATTGTGACAGCTGGGGGTGAATCAGGACATTGTGGGGGGGTGAATCATTGTGACAGCTGGGGGTGAATCAGGACATTGTGGGTACATTGTGACAGCTGGGGTGAATCAGGACATTATGACAGCTGGGGGTGAATCAGGACATTGTGACAGCTGGGGGTGAATCAGGACATTATGACAGCTGGGGGTGAATCAGGACATTGTGACAGCTGGGGGTGAATCAGGACATTATGGGTACATTGTGACAGCTGGGGGTGAATCAGGACATTGTGACAGCTGGGGGTGAATCAGGACATTGTGACAGCTGGGGGTGAATCACATTGTGACAGCTGGGGGTGAATCAGGACATTGTGACAGCTGGGGTGAATCATTGTGACAGCTGGGGGTGAATCAGGACATTGTGGGCTGGGGGTGAATCATTGTGACAGCTGGGGGTGAATCAGGACATTGTGACAGCTGTGAATCATTGTGGCAGCTGGGGGTGAATCAGACATTGTGGCAGCTGGGGGTGAATCAGGACATTGTGACAGCTTGTGACAGCTGGGGGTGAATCAGGACATTGTGGGCTGGGGGTGAATCAGGACATTGTGGGGTGAATCAGCTGGGGGTGACAGCTGGTGAATCAGGACATTGTGGGTACATTGTGACAGCTGGGGGTGAATCAGGACATTGTGGGTACATTGTGACAGCTGGGGGACATGAATCAGGACATTGTGGCTGGGGGTGAATCATTGTGACAGCTGGGGTGAATCAGACATTAGGACATTGTGACAGCTGGGGGTGAATCAGGACATTATGACAGCTGGGGGTGAATCAGGACATTGTGACAGCTGGGGGTGAATCAGGACATTATGACAGCTGGGAATCAGGACATTGTGACAGCTGGGGGTGAATCAGGACATTATGGGTACATTGTGACAGCTGGGGGTGAATCAGGACATTATGACAGCTGGGGGTGAATCATTGTGACAGCTGGGGGTGAATCAGGACATTGTGACAGCTGGGGTGAATCAGGACATTGTGACAGCTGGGGGTGAATCAGGACATTGTGGCAGCTGGGTAATCATTGTGACAGCTGGGGGTGAATCAGTGGCATTGGGGGTGAATCAGGACATTGTGACAGCTGGGGTGAATCAGGACATTGTGACAGCTGGGGGTGAATCAGACATTGTGGCAGCTGGGGGTGAATCAGGACATTGTGGCAGCTGGGGGTGAATCAGGACATTGTGGCAGCTGGGGGTGAATCAGGACATTGTGACAGCTGGGGGTGAATCAGGACATTGTGGCAGCTGGGGGTGAATCAGGACATTGTGGCAGCTGGGGGTGAATCAGGACATTATGGGTACATTGTGACAGCTGGGGGTGAATCAGGACATTGTGGGTACATGACAGCTGGGGTGAATCAGAACATTATGGGTACATTGTGACAGCTGGGGGTGAATCAGGACATTGTGGGTACATTGTGACAGCTGGGGGTGAATCAGGACATTGTGGGTACATTGTGACAGCTGGGGGTGAATCAGGACATTATGGGTACATTGTGACAGCTGGGGGTGAATCAGGACATTGTGGGTACATTGTGACAGCTGGGGGTGAATCAGGACATTATGGGTACATTGTGACAGCTGGGGGTGAATCAGGACATTGTGGGTACATTGTGACAGCTGGGGGTGAATCAGGACATTGTGACAGCTGGGGGTGAATCAGGACATTGTGGGTACATTGTGACAGCTGGGGGTGAATCAGGACATTGTGACAGCTGGGGGTGAATCAGGACATTGTGACAGCTGGGGGTGAATCAGGACATTGTGACAGCTGGGGTGAATCAGGACATTGGGGTACATTGTGACAGCTGGGGGTGAATCAGGACATTATGACAGCTGGGGGTGAATCAGGACATTGTGACAGCTGGGGGTGAATCAGGACATTATGACAGCTGGGGTGAATCAGGACATTGTGACAGCTGGGGGTGAATCAGGACATTATGGGTACATTGTGACAGCTGGGGGTGAATCAGGACATTATGACAGCTGGGGGAATCAGGACATTGTGACAGCTGGGGGTGAATCAGGACATTGTGACAGCTGGGGGTGAATCAGGACATTGTGACAGCTGGGGGTGAATCAGGACATTGTGGCAGCTGGGGTGAATCAGGACATTGTGGCAGCTGGGGGTGAATCAGGACATTGTGGCAGCTGGGGGTGAATCAGGACATTGTGACAGCTGGGGGTGAATCAGGACATTGTGGCAGCTGGGGGTGAATCAGGACATTGTGGCAGCTGGGGGTGAATCAGGACATTGTGACAGCTGGGGGTGAATCAGGACATTGTGACAGCTGGGGGTGAATCAGGACATTGTGGCAGCTGGGGGTGAATCAGGACATTGTGGCAGCTGGGGGTGAATCAGGACATTGTGGGTACATTGTGACAGCTGGGGGTGAATCAGGACATTGTGGGTACATTGTGACAGCTGGGGTGAATCAGGACATTATGGGTACATTGTGACAGCTGGGGGTGAATCAGGACATTGTGACAGCTGGGGGTGAATCAGGACATTGTGACAGCTGGGGGTGAATCAGGACATTATGGGTACATTGTGACAGCTGGGGGTGAATCAGGACATTATGACAGCTGGGGGTGAATCAGGACATTGTGACAGCTGGGGGTGAATCAGGACATTATGACAGCTGGGGGTGAATCAGGACATTGTGACAGCTGGGGGTGAATCAGGACATTATGGGTACATTGTGACAGCTGGGGGTGAATCAGGACATTATGACAGCTGGGGGTGAATCAGGACATTGTGACAGCTGGGGGTGAATCAGGACATTGTGACAGCTGGGGGTGAATCAGGACATTGTGACAGCTGGGGGTGAATCAGGACATTGTGGCAGCTGGGGGTGAATCAGGACATTGTGGCAGCTGGGGGTGAATCAGGACATTGTGGCAGCTGGGGGTGAATCAGGACATTGTGACAGCTGGGGTGAATCAGGACATTGTGGCAGCTGGGGGTGAATCAGGACATTGTGGCAGCTGGGGGTGAATCAAACATTGTGACAGCTTGTGAATCAGGACATTGTTAGCTTGGGTGAAAACAGGACATTGTCCATCAGTAATCAGGACATTGTGGCAGCTGCTTTGAATCAAGACATTGTGGGTACATTGTGACAGCTGGGGGTGAATCAGGACATTGTGGGTACATTGTGACAGCTGGGGTGAATCAGAACATTGTGACAGCTGGGGTGAATCAGGACATTATGGGTACATTGTGACAGCTGGGGGTGAATCAGGACATTTAGGGTATTGTGACAGCTGGGGGTGAATCAGGACATTGTGGGTACATTGTGACAGCTGGGGGTGAATCAGCATCATGGGTACATTGATTACAGCTGGGGGTGAATCAGAACATTTAGTACATTGTGACAGCTGGGGGTGAATCAGTGCATTGTTGAAGCATCATTGTGACAGCTGATTGAATCAGAACATTATGGGTACATTGTGACAGCTATGAATCAGGACATTGTGGGTACATTGTGACAGCTGTTGAATCAGGACATTGTGGGTGATTACAGCTGGGGGTGAATTTACATTCAGGGTACATTGTGACAGCTGGGAGTGAATCAGGACATTGTGGGTACATTGTGACAGCTGGGGGTGAATCAGCCATTATGGGTACATTGTGACAGCTGGGGTGAATCAGGACATTGTGGGTACATTGTGACTTTGGGGGTGAATCATCATTGAAAGGGATTACAAACTCATGCAGATACATTTGTATTCCCAGTGTGTTCCTTGAAAGATCCTCCATGTTCTACAACTTGAATGCTTATATACATTGCATTCAGGAAGGTATTCAGGCCCCTGGACTTTTTCCACATTTTGTTACTTTACAACCTTATTCTAAAATGGATTTTGAAAGATTATTATCTTCAATCTACACATAATACCCCACAATGACAAAGCAGGTTTGTAGAATGTTTTGTTATTTTGTTGCAAAACTATCACATTTCCATCAGTATTCAGGCCCTTTACTCAGTGCTTTGTTGAAGCATCATTGGCAGTTACAGCCTCAAGTACATTTAGTATTCAGGCCCTTTACTCAGTGCTTTGTTGAAGCATCATTGGCAGTGATTACAGCCTCAAGTACATTTAGTATTTTTTTTATTTTACCTTTATTTAACCAGGCAAGTCATTCTCATTTTCAATGACGGCCTAGGAACAGTGGGTTAACTGCCCGTTCAGGGGCGGAACAACATATTTGTACCTTGTCAGCTCGGGGGTTTGAACTCACAACCTTCCGGTTACTAGTCCAACGCTCTAACCACTAGGCTACCCTGACACCTCTACGCTCTAACCACTAGGCTACCCTGCCACCTCTACACTCTAACCACTAGGCTACCCTGACACCTCTACGCTCTAACCACTAGGCTACCCTGACACCTCTACACTCTAACCACTAGGCTACCTGCCACCTCTACACTCTAACCACTAGGCTACCCTGACACCTCTACACTCTAACCACTAGGCTACCTGCCACCTCTACACTCTAACCACTAGGCTACCCTGACACCTCTACACTCTAACCACTAGGCTACCTGCCACCTCTACACTCTAACCACTAGGCTACCCTGCCACCTCTACACTCTAACCACTAGGCTACCCTGCCGTATTCAGACCCTTTACTCAGTACTTTGTTGAAGCATCGTTGGCAGCGATTACAGCCTCAAGTATTCTTGGGTATGACGCTACAAACTTGGCACACCTGTATTTGGGGAGTTTCTCCTATTCTTCTCTGCAGATCCTCTCAAGATCTGTCAGGTTGGATGGGAAGCGTCGCTGCACAGCTATTTTCAGGTCTCTCAAAAGATGTTCAAGTCTCAGGCTGAACCACTCAAGGACATTCAGAAATGTGTCCCAATGCTACTCCTGTGTTGTCTTGGCTGTGTGCTCAGGGTCATTGTCCAGTTGGAAGGTGAACCTTCACCCCAGTCTGAGGTCCTGCGAGCTCTGGAGCAGGTTTTCATCAGGGATCTCTGTACTCTGATCTGTTCATCTTTCATCTTTCATCTCCACAGCATGATGCTGCCACCACCATGCTTCACCATCGGGATTTTGCAAGGTTTCCTCCAGACATGATGCTGCCACCACCATGCTTCACCGTAGGGATGGTGCAAGGTTTCCTCCAGACATGATGCTGCCACCACCATGCTTCACCGTAGGGATGGTGCAAGGTTTCCTCCAGACATGATGCTGCCACCACCATGCTTCACCGTAGGGATGGTGCAAGGTTTCCTCCAGACATGATGCATGATGCCACCACCATGCTTCACCGTAGGGATGGTGCAAGGTTTCCTCCAGACATGATGCTGCCACCACCATGCTTCACCGTAGGGATGGTGCAAGGTTTCCTCCAGACATGATGCTGCCACCACCATGCTTCACCGTAGAGATGGTGCAAGGTTTCCTCCAGACATGATGCTGCCACCACCATGCTTCACCGTCGGGATTTTGCAAGGTTTCCTCCAGACATGATGCTTGACATTCAGGCCAAAGAGTTCAATCTTGGTTTCATCAGACCAGAGAATCTAATGTGATAGATATATACACACACTACAGTTAAAAAGCACATTTGTTTTGTCCATTAACAGAACCGGTAGGAAGGTAGGAAACAACACCTCCCCTTTGCCGATCCTGCTCAGCCCCATCCATCATCAACACTGGGGCTTATTATTTTGATTATTATTGTTATAATTTGATTTGCATTTTAATGATATAGGAATGATATATGTTCGACAAGCAGGTGTCCACATAGTGTAATTGGTCTCCCATACATTCCAAAATTAAAACATATTCTATTAACCTTTGAGTGTGGACTGTTATTATTATACATACTGGTTACATTATGCTGCACTACAAACCTTCTATCCATGAGTCTGGGAGAGAACGTAGAGCCCTAGGTCATAGGTCATGCTGTTGGTTCATTGGTAGTGCAGGGTGGCTTTTATATGTTCTGTGGGGAGTAGACTGCTCTGTGGGGAGTAGACTGCTCTGTGGGGGGTAGACTGCTCTGTAGGGAGTGGACTGCTCTGTGGGGGGTAGACTGCTCTGTGGGGAGTGGACTGCTCTGTAGGGAGTGGACTGCTCTGTGGGGAGTAGACTGCTCTGTAGGGAGTGGACTGCTCTGTGGGGGGTAGACTGCTCTGTAGGGAGTAGACTGCTCTGTGGGGAGTAGACTGCTCTGTGGGGAGTAGACTGCTCTGTGGGGGGTAGACTGCTCTGTGGGGAGTAGACTGCTCTGTGGGGAGTAGACTGGGGGTCTGTGGGGAGTAGACTGCTCTGTGGGGGTAGACTGCTCTGTGGGGAGTAGACTGCTCTGTGGGGAGTAGACTGCTCTGTAGGGAGTAGACTGCTCTGTGGGGGGTAGACTGCTCTGTAGGGAGTAGAATGCTCTGTAGGGAGTAGACTGCTCTGTGGGGGGTAGACTGCTCTGTGGGGGTAGACTGCTCTGTAGGGAGTAGACTGCTCTGTGGGGAGTAGACTGCTCTGTGGGGGGTAGACTGCTCTGTGGGGGGTAGACTGCTCTGTGGGGGGTAGACTGCTCTGTGGGGGTAGATTGCTCTGTGGGGGGTAGACTGCTCTGTGGGGGTAGACTGCTCTGTAGGGAGGGTAGACTGCTCTGTGGGGGTAGACTGCTCTGTGGGGGTAGACTGCTCTGTAGGGAGGGTAGACTGCTCTGTGGGGGGTAGACTGCTCTGTGGGGGTAGACTGCTCTGTGGGGGTAGACTGCTCTGTGGGGGTCTCTGTGGGGGTAGACTGCTCTGTGGGGGGTAGACTGCTCTGTGGGGAGTAGACTGCTCTGTGGGGGTAGACTGCTCTGTGGGGAGTAGACTGCTCTGTGGGGGGTAGACTGCTCTGTGGGGAGTAGACTGCTCTGTGGGGGTAGACTGCTCTGTGGGGGGTGGACTGCTCTGTGGGGAGTAGACTGCTCTGTGGGGGGTAGACTGCTCTGTGGGGGGTAGACTGCTCTGTGGGGGTAGACTGCTCTGTGGGGAGTCTGTGGGGAGAGACTGCTCTGTGGGGGTAGACTGCTCTGTGGGGGGTAGACTGCTCTGTGGGGGTAGACTGCTCTGTGGGGGGTAGACTGCTCTGTGGGGGGTAGACTGCTCTGTGGGGAGTAGACTGCTCTGTGGGGAGTAGACTGCTCTGTGGGGGGTAGACTGCTCTGTGGGGGGGGGTAGACTGCTCTGTGGGGGAGTGACTGCTCTGTGGGGGGTAGACTGCTCTGTGGGGAGTAGACTGCTCTGTGGGGGTAGACTGCTCTGTGGGGAGTAGACTGCTCTGTGGGGGGTAGACTGCTCTGTGGGGGGTAGACTGCTCTGTAGGGAGTAGACTGCTCTGTGGGGAGTAGACTGCTCTGTGGGGAGTAGACTGCTCTGTGGGGGGTAGACTGCTCTGTGGGGGGTAGACTGCTCTGTGGGGAGTAGACTGCTCTGTGGGGGGTAGACTGCTCTGTGGGGGGTAGACTGCTCTGTGGGGGGTAGACTGCTCTGTGGGGGGTAGACTGCTCTGTGGGGAGTAGACTGCTCTGTGGGGGGTAGACTGCTCTGTGGGGGGTAGACTGCTCTGTGGGGGGTAGACTGCTCTGTGGGGGGTAGACTGCTCTGTGGGGGGTAGACTGCTCTGTGGGGGGTAGACTGCTCTGTGGGGGGTGGACTGTGAAGTTCAGCTGAGTCCTCATGCTGTGTGAACAATATACACTCAACACTTCAGGCCACAACTAAACACTGTCCCTAATGTTAAACCAGTTTAATATGACTTGTATTAATGTTCCCTAATGTCAAAACCAAATTAGATTGGTTACATGCTTCATAATCACCATGTGACATAATAATAAATTAATAAATAAATAAATGTGAATTAAATGGATGACTAACGTCGTACGGCTCTAATCTCTCTGTATTACATAAACTCTTCTTCTTCGGTTATATTCTATATTCCATCCCCTCCTCCCTCACAGATACTAAAACAAGCCAAGATCTTTGACTTCATGGAATAACACATGATGAATATAATCCTCCTCATCATGTTTCTCTGAGGGGGGGGGGTCTGTACTGGCCTTACATAGAAGAGAAAGAAAGAGACCAAGAAGAGAATCGGGGCATGACATCACACTATTCAGTATTCATCGTCTATTTTGGGACGTTGTGAAATATTAAGACTGATATAGAAGTTATTCTCCAGCCTTCTAGATGTCTCTCTATAAATTACAGCATTCTCTACTTCCTTAAATGTGCATCTTTTCTCCTTTACCAACATATGAAGAGAAATCTGAATGACCTCATTCGCTCGACCCTCTTTTAAATATCTATTTAGAAATGTGAAATGGAGAGAGTTGACTTTTGTCTAGGCCTCTAGCTTACAAACACGCAGCTATATCTATATCCATACTGCATTTTGATCCGGGTTGTATTTTAGGAGCTGGCGTTGCAGCAGATGGTTTTAAACTTATCGTCTGAAATACCAAAAGTCGGAGGTCGCTCTGCATGTGGATAGACACCAGACCCCCTCTCTCTTCTGTATCCATCACCCCATAGAGGGGGTACTTAAATAGGATCCTGTCTGCCTATGTGCTAGGAGAGATCAAGACTGAGAGAAAGAGTGTTCAAAAATCAAATCAAATCAAATTGTATTTGTCACATACACATGGTTAGCAGATGTTAATGCGAGTGTAGCGAAATGCTTGTGCTTCTAGTTCCGACAATGCAGTGATAACCAACAAGTAATCTAACTAACAATTCCAAAACTACTGTCTTATACACAGTGTAAGGGGATAAGGAATATGTACATAAGGATATATGAATGAGTGATGGTACAGAGCAGCATACAGTAGATGGTATCGAGTACAGTATATACATATGAGATGAGTATGTAGACAAGTAAACAAAGTGGCATAGTTAAAGTGGCTAGTGATACATGTATTACATAAGGATGCAGTCGATGATGTAGAGTACAGTATATACATATGAGATGAGTATGTAGACAAGTAAACAAAGTGGCATAGTTAAAGTGGCTAGTGATACATGTATTGCATAAGGATGCAGTCGATGATGTAGAGTACAGTATATACGTATGCATATGAGATGAATAATGTAAGGTAAGTAACATTATATAAGGTAGCATTGTTTAAAGTGGCTAGTGATATATTTACATAATTTCCCATCAATTCCCATTATTAAAGTGGCTGGAGTTGGGTCAGTGTCAATGACAGTGTGTTGGCAGCAGCCACTCAATGTTAGTGGTGGCTGTTTAACAGTCTGATGGCCTTGAGATAGAAGCTGTTTTTCAGTCTCTCGGTCCCAGCTTTGATGCACCTGTACTGACCTCGCCTTCTGGATGATAGCGGGGTGAACAGGCAGTGGTTCGGGTGGTTGATGTCCTTGATGATCTTTATGGCCTTCCTGTAACATCGGGTGGTGTAGGTGTCCTGGAGGGCAGGTAGTTTGCCCCCGGTGATGCGTTGTGCAGACCTCACTACCCTCTGGAGAGCCTTACGGTTGAGGGCGGGGCAGTTGCCGTACCAGGCGGTGATACAGCCCGCCAGGATGCTCTCGATTGTGCATCTGTAGAAGTTTGTGAGTGCTTTTTTGGTGACAAGCCGAATAACATCACTCATCTCATATGTATATAGTGTATTTAATACCATCTACTGCATCTTGCCTATGCTGCTCGGCCATCACTCATCCATATACTTATTTGTACATATTATCATTCACCTCCTTTAGATCTGTGTGTATCAGGTAGTTGTTGGGGAATTGTTAGATTACTTGTTAGAAAGTACTGTACGGTCGGAACTAGAAGCAGAAGCATTTTACTACACTCGCATTAACATCTGGTAACCATGTGTATGAGGACCAATAACATCTGGTAACCATGTGACCATTAACATCTGGTAACCATGTGACCATTAACATCTGGTAACCATGTGACCATTAACATCTGCTAACCATGTGTATGTGACCATTAACATCTGCTAACCATGTGTATGTGACAAATAACATCTGCTAACCATGTGTATGTGACAAATAACATCTGGTAACCATGTGTATGTGACCATTAACATCTGCTAACCATGTGACCATTAACATCTGTGACCATTAACATCTGGTAACCATGTGTATGTGACAAATAACATCTGCTAACCATGTGTATGTGACCATTAACATCTGCTAACCATGTGTATGTGACCATTAACATCTGCTAACCATGTGTATGTGACCAATAACATCTGCTAACCATGTGTATGTGACCAATAACATCTGCTAACCATGTGTATGTGACAAATAACATCTGGTAACCATGTGTATGTGACAAATAACATCTGGTAACCATGTGTATGTGACCATTAACATCTGGTAACCATGTGTATGTGACCATTAACATCTGGTAACCATGTGTATGTGACCAATACCATCTGCTAGCCATGTGTATGTGACCAATAACATCTGCTAGCCATGTGTATGTGACCAATAACATCTGCTAGCCATGTGTATGTGACCAATAACATCTGCTAACCATGTGTATGTGACCAATAACATCTGCTAGCCATGTGTATGTGACCAATAACATCTGCTAGCCATGTGTATGTGACCAATAACATCTGCTAGCCATGTGTATGTGACCAATAACATCTGCTAGCCATGTGTATGTGACCAATAACATCTGCTAGCCATGTGTATGTGACCAATAACATCTGCTAGCCATGTGTATGTGACCAATAACATCTGCTAGCCATGTGTATGTGACCAATAACATCTGCTAGCCATGTGTATGTGACCCATAACATCTGCTAACCATGTGACCAATAACACCTGCTAACCATGTGTATGTGACCAATAACATCTGCTAACCATGTGTATGTGACCAATAACATCTGCTAACCATGTGTATGTGACCAATAACATCTTCTAACCATGTGACCAATAACATCTTCTAACCATGTGACCAATAACATCTGATAACCATGTGACCAATAACATCTTCTAACCATGTGACCAATAACATCTGCTAACCATGTGACCAATAACATCTGCTAACCATGTGTATGTGACCAATAACATCTGCTAACCATGTGACCAATAACATCTGCTAACCATGTGACCAATAACATCTGCTAACCATGTGACCAATAACATCTGATTTGATTTGACAGCTAACAAAACCACAGGTCACTTCAGATAGATTTTCCAGTTTGCACACACAACCGTCACTGAACCCTGAGAAAGCTCCAGTTACCCAGAGAGACACCTGTTATATTTAAATGGCCGCTCCGTGTTCTTTCCCAGAGGTGATTTTAATAAACAGAAGTGAAATAAACAATAAAAATGAGCAGTAAACATTACACTCACAGAAGTTCCAAAAGAACAGAGACATTTCAAATGTCATATTATGTCTTTATACGGTGTTGTAATGAAGTGCAAATAGTTACAGTAAAGGGAAAATACAAATAAATAAATATGTATTTACAATGGTGTTTGTTCTTCACTGGTTGTCCTTTTCTTGTGGCAACAGGTCACAAATCTTGCTGCTGTGATGTCACACTGTGGTATTTCACCCAATAGATGTGGGAGTTTATCAAGATTGGGTTTGTTTTCAAATTCTTTGTGGGTCTGTGTAATCTGAGGGAAATATGTATCTCTAATATGGTCATACATTGGGCAGGAGGTTAGGAAGTGCAGCTCAGTTTCCACCTCATTTTGTGGTCAGTGTGCACATAGCCTGTCTTCTCTTGAGAGCCATGTCTGCCTACGGCGGCCTTTCTCAATAGCAAGGCTATGCTCACTGAGTCTGTACATAGTCAAAGCTTTCCTTAAGTTTGGGTCAGTCACAGTGGTCAGGTATTCTGCCGCTGTGTACTCTCTGTGTAGGGTCAGTCACAGTGGTCAGGTATTCTGCCACTGTGTACTCTCTGTTTAGGGTCAGTCACAGTGGTCAGGTATTCTGCCACTGTGTCCTCTCTGTTTAGGGCCAAATAGCATTCTAGTTTGCTCTGTTTTTTTGTTAATTACTTGACACATTGGAAAGAATTATCTTTTTGTTTTCTCATGATTTGGTTGGGTCTAATTGTGCTGTTGTCCTGGGGCTCTGTGGGTGTGTTTGTGTTTGTGAACAGAGCCCCAGGACCACCTTGCTTAGGGGACTCTTCTCCAGGTTCATCTCTCTGTAGGTGATGGCTTTGTTATGGAAAGTTTGGGAATCACTTCCTTTTAGGTGGTTGTAGAATTTAACCGCTATTTTCTGATCATTTTTGATCAGTATTGGGTATCGGCCTAATTCTGCTCTGCATGTATTATTTGGTGTTTTGTCCCATTTTGTGAATTCATGGTTGTTGAGCGGACCCCAGACCTCACAACCATAAAGGGCAAAGGGCTCTATAGCTGATTCAAGTATTTTTAGCCAGATCCTAATTGGTATGTTGAATTTAATGTTCCTTTTGATGGCATAGAAGGTCCTTCTTGCTTTGTCTCTCAGATCGTTCTCAGCTTTGTGGAAGCTGTTCTCTGGCCAGTGGAGATAGTTCCTGGTGTGGATGTGTTCCTGCCATGCTCCTCTAAGGTGGTGTGTGTGTGTGTGTGTGTGTGTGTGTGTGTGTGTGTGTGTGTGTGTGTGTGTGTGTGTGTGTGTGTGTGTGTGTGTGTGTGTGTGTGTGTGTGTGTGTGTGTGTGTGTGTGTGTGTGTGTGTGTGTGTGTGTACGTAGCCTATAATAACATTACATATTGTAACCGACCAGTAAACATGTCTTCTCTCTCTCTGTCCCGCCCCTACAGGAGTACGTAGCCTATAATAACATTACATATTGTAACCAACCAGTAAACATGTCTTCTCTCTCTCTGTCCCGCCCCTACAGGAGTACGTAGCCTATAATAACATTACATATTGTAACCAACCAGTAAACATGTCTTCTCTCTCTCTGTCCCGTAACAGGAGTACGTAACATTACAGTAAACATGTCTTCTCTCTCTCTGTCCCGCCCCTACAGGAGTACGTAGCCTATAATAACATTACATATTGTAACCAACCAGTAAACATGTCTTCTCTCTCTCTGTCCCGCCCCTACAGGAGTACGTAGCCTATAGCCACACAGGAATGATTATCCCAGCTATCTGGTATCGCTATGACCTCAGTCCAATCACAGTCAAGTACACAGAGAAGAGACAACCCCTCTACCGGTTCATAACTACGGTAAGTTACCTTAACCCTTAACCCCAACTCCTAACCCTTAACCCCAACCCCTAACCTTTAACCCTACCCCTAACCCTTAACCCCAACCCCTAACCCCTAACCCTTAACCCTAACCCCTACCCCTACCCCTTAACCCTTTACCGCTAACCCTAGTTTCATGTCCACGTCCCGGTTAAACCCTAACCCCTGACCTCTCCCCTCCAGATCTGTGCCATCACAGGGGGACGTTCACAGGCATCATAGACTCCTTTATATTCACAGCCTCCGAGGCCTGGAAGGATATCCAGATAGGAAAGATGTCACTACGCTGTCCCGAGGACGTGTCACTACGCTGTCCCGAGGACGTGTCACTACGCTGTCCCGAGGACGTGTCACTACGCTGTCCCGAGGACGTGTCACTACGCTGTCCCGAGGACATGTTTCTAGCATACAGAATGGTGCATCTCAATAGTCTACAGACCTCCTCCTCCTCCTCCTCTCCTTCACCTGCTAGAATAATAATAATATATACCATTTAGCTGACAGTCTTTTCCAAAGCATTCATGGTACACATTGTCTTTATGGGAGGCCCCAACGGGAATCGAACCCACTATCCTGGTTTTAGAAGTGCCATGCTCTACCCACTGAGGCATACATTCCTTCATCTGTCAGAGCAGATTAAGGAAAGGAGACAAGGAGACAATACTTTATACAATTGAGATCGAGACTGGCATTATATTTCCCCGTACGGCAACGGGAGGGTCGACTGTAGGAACATCACAAGTTGTGCCTTTAGGTTTGTGACCTAAATGTCGTGTCTCACACATGTAAATCAAGTGTCTTTTCAGCGTTCTGTAAATGTGGTTTTCCTATTGTCATTTCTTAATGCTGAATCTGTCACGGTATTGGCTGAATTATAGACCAGCAACAACGTTGCCAATCAGTGGTCAGTGTTTTCTGCCCCGCCTCCACTCCTCTTTTTTCTAGAATGTTTCCCAAAATGCATTGTGCCTGACCGTACTGTCTGTTCAGTGTCTCATCCTTCTGTTCTGACATGGTTGTTGCTTTCACCCATTTTTGTTTTTCTTTCTGGAACATTTTTAAAGGATTCGAATGTCTTATTTTTGCCAAAAAAAAGAATAGTCGCTTCTTAGTTTCGTATTATATTTTACACTGTCTGTATGTAAATGTGTTCTTTTGATTTGAAATGGATAACAATTCGATATTATCCGTTTGACCTTGTTTCTGTGGGAAGGGAGGGAACTGTTTTTAGTTAGGGTGACATTTGGGATATAGCCCTTCTATCGCCAATGTAGTGCATGACTTTTAGACCAGGGCCCATAAAGCTATCATCAAAGTAGTGCACTACACAGGGAATAGGGTGCCATTTGGGATTCCTGTCAAGATGTTCTTTATCAATGCTCTCATCGCTACCATGCCAACTCAGATGAAGGCCATTGAAGTCTTTGTTAAAACTGGTATTTCTGGACGAGGTCAGACGTGTTCCTGTTATGAAAGAATCCGATGACATCACTGAAACAACCCGTTGTACTACCACTAAAGTTACCGTAGCAACCGTGGTGTTCTAGTTCCTACTTCCTCATGACAACAGACAAGCACTGACCTCAGACTATTCAGGCGCCTTCCTTTTAGAGACTGATCTAGTTACTCACTGTCCTTTACCCAATCGGCCTGGAATATTCCAAGCCAATGAAAACGTGTTGCATAAAACTGACACTTTATTATTTTTAATTTTTTAAAATTTTATACAGACGTATTTGTTTGGATTGATACTTTAGTGACAACAGTGCACACACAGAACTGGAGCCCATTGTAGTTCTATAGGTCCACACACAGAACTGGAGCCCATTGTAGTTCTATAGGTCCACACACAGAACTGGAGCCCATTGTAGTTCTATAGGTCCACACACAGAACTGGAGCCCATTGTAGTTCTATAGGTCCACACACAGAACTGGAGCCCATTGTAGTTCTAGACAGAACTGGAGCCCATTGTCTAGTTGGAGCTTGTATTCTATAGGTCCAGACACAGAACTGGAGCCCATTGTAGTTCTATAGGTCCACACACAGAACTGGAGCCCATTGTAGTTCTATAGGTCCAGACACAGAACTGGAGCCCATTGTAGTTCTATAGGTCCAGACACAGAACTGGAGCCCATTGTAGTTCTATAGGTCCAGACACAGAACTGGAGCCCATTGTAGTTCTATAGGTCCAGACACAGAATTGGAGCCCATTGTAGTTCTATAGGTCCAGACACAGAACTGGAGCCCATTGTAGTTCTATAGGTCCAGACACAGAACTGGAGCCCATTGTAGTTCTATAGGTCCAGACACAGAACTGGAGCCCATTGTAGTTCTATAGGTCCAGACACAGAATTGGAGCCCATTGTAGTTCTATAGGTCCACACACAGAACTGGAGCCCATTGTGGTTCTATAGGTCCAGACACAGAACTGGAGCCCATTGTAGTTCTATAGGTCCAGACACAGAACTGGAGCCCATTGTAGTTCTATAGGTCCAGACACAGAACTGGAGCCCATTGTAGATCTATAGGTCTAGACACAGAACTGGAGCCCATTATAGTTCTATAGGTCCAGACACAGAACTGGAGACCATTGTAGTTCTATAGGTCCACTCTGCTGACTAGTGGTAATGTTGACTTCAGCTCCCTGATTCAGGCCACATGTAGCTAGTTGTGTCTGGGTTCAGCTCCCTGATTCAGGCCACATGTAGCTAGTTGTGTCTGGGTTCAGCTCCCTGATTCAGGTTCAGCTCCCTGTTTTCAGCTCCACAGTCCATGTAGCTAGTCGTGTCTGGGTTCAGCTCCCTGATTCAGGCCACATGTAGCTAGTTGTGTCTGGGTTCAGCTCCCTGATTCAGGCCACATGTAGCTAGTTGTGTCTGGGTTCAGCTCCCTGATTCAGGCCACATGTAGCTAGCTGTGTCTGGGTTCAGCTCCCTGATTCAGTCCACATGTAGCTAGCTGTGTCTGGGTTCAGCTCCCTGATTCAGTCCACATGTAGCTAGCTGTGTCTGGGTTCAGCTCCCTGATTCAGGCCACATGTAGCTAGTTGTGTCTGGGTTCAGCTCCCTGATTCAGGCCACATGTAGCTAGTTGTGTCTGGGTTCAGCTCCCTGATTCAGGCCACATGTAGCTAGCTGTGTCTGGGTTCAGCTCCCTGATTCAGTCCACATGTAGCTAGCTGTGTCTGGGTTCAGCTCCCTGATTCAGTCCACATGTAGCTAGCTGTGTCTGGGTTCAGCTCCCTGATTCAGTCCACATGTAGCTAGCTGTGTCTGGGTTCAGCTCCCTGATTCAGTCCACATGTAGCTAGCTGTGTCTGGGTTCAGCTCCCTGATTCAGGCCACATGTAGCTAGCTGTGTCTGGTCTTCATATATTACATCTCTGGTCTTCATAGCTGGTGACCTAAACTGGGATATGCTTAACACCCCGGCAGTCCTACAATCTAAGCTAGATGCCCTCAATCTCACACAAATCATCAAAGAACCCACCAGGTACAACCCTAACTCTGTAAGCAAGGGCACCCTCATAGACGTCATCCTGACCAACTGGCCCTCCAAATACACCTCCGCTGTCTTCAACCAGGATCTCAGCGACCACTGCCTCATTGCCTGTATCCGCTACGGTGCCGCAGTCAAACGACCACCCCTCATCACTGTCAAACGCTCCCTAAAACACTTCTGTGAGCAGGCCTTTCTAATCGACCTGGCCCGGGTATCCTGGAAGGACATTGACCTCATCCCGTCAGTTGAGGATGCCTGGTCATTCTTTAAGAGTAACTTCCTCACCATTTTAGATAAGCATGCTCCGTTCAAAAAATGCAGAACTAAGAACAGATACAGCCCTTGCTTCACTCCAGACCTGACTGCCCTCGACCAGCACAAAAACATCCTGTGGCGGACTGCAATAGCATCGAACAGTCCCCGCGATATGCAACTGTTCAGGGAAGTCAGGAACCAATACACGCAGTCAGTCAGGAAAGCTAAGGCCAGCTTCTTCAGGCAGAAGTTTGCATCCTGTAGCTCCAACTCCAAAAAGTTCTGGGACACTGAAGTCCATGGAGAACAAGAGCACCTCCTCCCAGTTGCCCACTGCACTGAGGCTAGGGAACACGGTCACCACCGACAAATCCATGATTATCGAAAACTTCAACAAGCATTTCTCAATGGCTGGCCATGCCTTCCGCCTGGCTACTCCTACCTCGGCTAACAGCCCCGTCCCCCCCGCAGCTCCTCGCCCAAGCCTCTCCAGGTTCTCCTTTACCCAAATCCAGATAGCAGATGTTCTGAAAGAGCTGCAAAACCTGGACCCGTATAAATCAGCTGGGCTTGACAATCTGGACCCTCTATTTCTGAAACTATCCGCCGCCATTGTCGCAACCCCTATTACCAGCCTGTTCAACCTCTCTTTCATATCGTCTGAGATCCCCAAGGACTGGAAAGCTGCCGCAGTCATCCCCCTCTTCAAAGGGGGTGACACCCTGGACCCAAACTATTACAGACCTATATCCATCCTGCCCTGCCTATCTAAGGTCTTCGAAAGCCAAGTCAACAAACAGGTGACTGACCATCTCGAATCCCACCGTACCTTCTCCGCTATGCAATCTGGTTTCCGAGCCGGTCACGGGTGCACCTCAGCCACACTCAAGGTACTAAACGACATCATAACCGCCATTGATAAAAGACAGTACTGTGCAGCCGTCTTCATCGACCTTGCCAAGGCTTTCGACTCTGTCAATCACCATATTCTTATCGGCAGACTCAGTAGCCTCGGTTTTTCGGATAACTGCCTTGCCTGGTTCACCAATTACTTTGCAGACAGAGTTCAGTGTGTCAAATCGGAGGGCATGTTGTCCGGTCCTCTGGCAGTCTCTATGGGGTGCCACAGGGTTCAATTCTCGGGCCGACTCTTTTCTCTGTATATATCAATGATGTTGCTCATGCTGCGGGCGATTCCCTGATCCACCTCAACGCAGACGACACCATTGTATACACTTTCGGCCCGTCATTGGACACTGTGCTATCTAACCTCCAATCGAGCTTCAATGCCATACAACACTCCTTCCGTGGCCTCCAACTGCTCTTAAACGCTAGTAAAACCAAATGCATGCTTTTCAACCGATCGCTGCCTGCACCTGCATGCCCGACTAGCATCACCACACTGGATGGCTCCGACCTTGAATATGTGGACACCTATAAGTACCTAGGTGTCTGGCTAGACTGCAAACTCTCCTTCCAGACCCATATCAAACATCTCCAATCGAAAATCAAATCAAGAATCGGCTTTCTATTCCGCAACAAAGCCTCCTTCACTCACGCTGCCAAGCTTACCCTAGTAAAACTGACTATCCTACCGATCCTCGACTTCGGCGACGTCATCTACAAAATTGCTTCCAACACTCTACTCAGCAAACTGGATGCAGCTTATCACAGTGCAATCCGTTTTGTCACTAAAGCACCTTATACTACCCACCACTGCGACTTGTATGCTCTAGTCGGCTGGCCCTCGCTACATATTCGTCGCCAGACCCACTGGCTTCAGGTCATCTACAAGGCCATGCTAGGCAAAGCTCCGCCTTATCTCAGCTCACTGGTCACGATGGCAACACCCATCCGTAGCACGCGCTCCAGCAGGTGGATCTCATTGATCATCCCTAAAGCCAACACCTCATTCGGCCGCCTTTCGTTCCAGTACTCTGCTGCCTGTGACTGGAACTAATTGCAAAAATCGCTGAAGTTGGAGACTTATCTCCCTCACCAACTTCAAACATCAGCTAGCTGAGCAGCTAACCGATCGCTGCAGCTGTACATAATCTATTGGTAAATAGCCCACCCATTTTCACCTACCTCATCCCCACAGTTTTTATTTATTTACTTATCTCTACCTGTACATGATCATCTGATCATTTATCACTCCAGTGTTAATCTGCAATATTGTAATTATTCGCCTACCTCCTCATGCCTTTTGCACACATTGTATATAGACTCCCCTTTTTTTCTCTGTGTTATTGACTTGTTAATTGTTTACTCCATGTGTAACTCTGTGTTGTCTGTTCACACTGCTATGCTTTATCTTGGCCAGGTCGCAGTTGCAAATGAGAACCTGTTCTCAACTAGCCTACCTGGTTAAATAAAGGTGAAATAAAATTTAAAAAATAAATAAATATATTACATCTCTGGTCTTCACATATTACATCTCTGGTCTTCATTCATACATCCAGTCCATTCTCTGAACACTCCTCACTCTACAGTGATCATGAGATGTACTAACAGATCAGACTCACATACTGTAATTTGGACACTTCCCATATCGCAATCATAATTATTATAAACAAAATAACATGGAGACATGACTAAAGAAGATATATTGCCTTTTTTATTTTCATATTTTTGTACAAATAAACAAAAGAAGCTTACTCTGTTTTAAGATACAAATCTGAACTGTGGTTGATATAAAATACTTTGATTTTGACATACTACTGCCACCCAGTGGTTGGATAGAGAACTGCAGGCACAGACGGCTCAGTCCAATATGGGCCACTAGGCCATGACACACAGGGAATTGAGTATACTACAACATACTCCCAACTCTTGTGGCTAGCAAGATTGGAATCCAAAATGAATATGGCTACTTTCTTGAAAAATAGTGAAGCAGCAATATTCAGTTAGGATTCCAAACTGTTAGAACCCACTGTAGTCAATCACAGGTTGGAGGGGGAGGGGCTAGCCCACTGAGATAATGATGACATCACAGGTTGGTGGGGGAGGGGCTAGCCCACTGAGATGATAACATTACAGGTTGGAGGGGGAGGGGCTAGCCCACTGAGATGATGATAATGAAGCCATTGGAGGGGGAGGGGCTAGCCCACTGAGATGATGATAATGATGACATTGGAGGGGGAGGGGCTAGCCCACTGAGATGATGATAATGATGACATTGGAGGAGGGGCCAGCCCACTGAGATTATAATATTACAGGTTGGAGGGGAGGGGCCCACTGAGATTATAATATTACAGGTTGGAGGGGGAGGGGCTAGCCCACTGAGATGATGATAACATTACAGGTTGGAGGGGGAGGGGCTAGCCCACTGAGATAATGATGACATCACAGGTTGGTGGGGGAGGTGCTAGCCCACTGAGATAATGATGACATCACAGGTTGGAGGGCGGGCTAGCCCACTGAGATAATGATGACATCACAGGTTGGAGGGCGGGCTAGCCCACTGAGATGATAACATTACAGGTTGGAGGGGGAGGGGCTAGCCCACTGAGATGATGATAATGATGACATTGGAGGGGGAGGGGCTAGCCCACTGAGATGATGATAACGATGACATTGGAGGGGGAGGGGCTAGCCCACTGAGATGATGATAATGATGACATTGGAGGGGGAGGGGCTAGCCCACTGAGATGATGATAACATTACAGGTTGGAGGGGGAGGGGCTAGCCCACTGAGATAATGATAATAATGACATTGGAGGGGGAGGGGCTAGCCCACTGGTCCTGTGTAGCTCAGTTGGTAGAGCATGGCGCTTGTAACGCCAGGGTAGTGGGTTCGATCCCCGGGACCACCCATACGTAGAATGTATGCACACGTGACTGTAAGTCGCTTTGGATAAAAGCGTCTGCTAAATGGCATATATTATTATATATTATTATTATTATAATGACATTGGAGGGGGAGGGGCTAGCCCACTGAGATGATGATAATGATGACATCACATGTTGGAGGGGGAGGGGCTAGCCCACTGAGATGATGATAATAATGACATTGGAGGGGGAGGGGCTAGCCCACTGAGATGATGATAATGATGACATCACATGTTGGAGGGGGAGGGGCTAGCCCACTGAGATGATGATAATGATGACATCACATGTTGGAGGGGGAGGGGCTAGCCCACTGAGATGATGATAATGATGACATTGGAGGGGGAGGGGCTAGCCCACTGAGATTATGATAATAATGTCATCACAGGTTGGAGGGGGAGGGGCTAGCCCACTGAGATGATGATAACATTACAGGTTGGAGGGGGAGGGGCTAGCCCACTGAGATGATGATAATGATGACATCACATGTTGGAGGGGAGGGGCTAGCCCACTGAGATGATGATAATAATGACATTACAGGTTGGAGGGGCGGGGGGGGGGGGCTAGCCCACTGAGATGATGATAATAATGACATCACAGGTTGGAGGGGCGGGGGGGGGCTAGCCCACTGAGATGATGATAATGATGACATCACAGGTTGGAGGGGCGGGGGGGGGGCTAGCCCACTGAGATGATGATAATAATGACATCACAGGTTGGAGGATGCGAGGCAGCATGTATCATCAGGGGAGGAGAAGAAGTCCAGGACCCTGCCCTCCTCTGACAGCTGACCATACTCGTTGTTGTAAAAGGTCTGGCCAGAGAGCTGGGAGAGGAAGGCTGGTCGGTGTCTGGAACTAACGGAGCTACCGCTGGACTCTACCACCACCAGGCGCTCTGTACTACTGGGGGGAGAGGAGAGGAGGGGAGAAGGAGGTGGGGGTAGAGGGGAGAGGGGAGGAGGTGGGAGAGGAGGGGAGGTGGGGGAGGAGGGGAGAGGATGGGGATGTGGGAGAGGAGGGGAGAGGGGAGGAGGTGGGAGAGGAGGGGAGGTGGGGGAGGAGAGGAGGGGAGAGGAGGTGGTGGTAGAGGGGAGAGGGGAGGAGGTGGGAGAGGAGGTGGGGGAGGAGGGAAGAGGATGGGGGAGGAGGGAGAGGAGGGGAGGAGAGAGGAGGTGGGGGTAGAGGGGGGAGGGGAGGAGGTGGTAGAGGGGGAGGGGAGAGGAAGTGGGGGTAGAGGGGAGAGGGGAGGAGGTGGGAGAGGCGGGGAGGTGGGAGAGGCGGGGAGGTGGGGGAGGAGGGGAGAGGAGGTGGGGGAGGAGGGGAGGGGAGAGGAGGTGGGAGAGGAGGGGAGGAGAGGAGCAGAGGTGGGAGAGGAGAGGATGGGGGAGATGAGGGGAGGAGGTGGGAGAGGAGGGGAGGAGGTGGGAGAGGAGGGGAGGGAGGAGGGAGCAGAGGTGGGAGAGGAGAGGATGGGGGAGAGGAGGGGAGGAGGTGGGAGAGGAGGATGAGGAGAGGAGCAGAGGTGGGAGAGGAGAGGATGGGGAGAGGAGGGGAGGAGGTGGGAGAGGAGGGGAGGAGAGGAGCAGAGGTGGGAGAGGAGGGGAGAGGATGGGGGGTGGCAGAGGAGAGGATGGGGGAGAGGAGGGGAGGAGGTGGGAGAGGAGGGGAGGAGAGGAGCAGAGGTGGGAGAGGAGAGGATGGGGAAGAGGAGGGGAGGAGGTGGGAGAGGAGGGGAGGAGAGGAGCAGAGGTGGGAGAGGAGAGGATGGGGGAGAGGTGGGAGAGGAGAGGATGGGAGAGAGGAGGGGAGGAGGTGGGAGAGGAGGGGAGGAGAGGAGCAGAGGTGGGAGAGGGGAGGAGAGGAGCAGAGGTGGGAGAGCGGAGGAGAGGAGCAGAGGTGGGAGAGTGGAGGAGAGGAGCAGAGGTGGGAGAGTGGAGGAGAGGAGCAGAGGTGGGAGAGGGGAGGAGAGGAGGGGAGGAGGTGGGAGAGGAGGGGAGGAGAGGAGCAGAGGTGGGAGAGGAGAGGATGGGGGAGAGGAGGGGAGGAGGTGGGAGAGGAGGGGAGGAGAGGAGCAGAGGTGGGAGAGGAGAGGATGGGGGAGAGGAGGGGAGGAGGTGGGAGAGGAGGGGAGGAGAGGAGCAGAGGTGGGAGAGGGGAGGAGAGGAGCAGAGGTGGGAGAGGGGAGGAGAGGAGGGGAGACAGCTATTAGGATGATATGCTGTTGTTATTTTCTGACCATTTTTTTTTTCAAAAAACAGACAGGACCCACACAGACAGGACCCACACAGACAGGACCCACACAGACAGGACCCACACAGACAGGACCCACACAGACAGGACCCACACAGACAGGGCCCACACAGACAGGACCCACACAGACAGGACCCACACAGACAGGACCCACACAGACAGGACCCACACAGACAGGACCCACACAGACAGGACCCACACAGACAGGACCCACACAGACAGGACCCACACAGACAGGACCCACACAGACAGACATGCGCCTTGCCATTTTAAGGGCCTGATATTATTGGTGTGTCAAACATACTTGGCTCCTCTGTGTTCGTGCTGGATCATGTCAAACTCCTCCGACGCCAGAACCATCCCACTGTCTGTCTGGTTGTCCTGGGGAGAGAACACAGCAGTCCATCAGCATCACATTCAATAACGACCAGTCAAGGGCTTAGCATGTTGACCTGCTGAGACAACTGGAGACCAGTTTAGCATGTTGACCTGCTGAGACAACTGGAGACCAGTTTAGCATGTTGACCTGCTGAGACAACTGGAGACCAGTTTAGCATGTTGACCTGCTGAGACAACTGGAGACCAGTTTAACATGTTGACCTGCTGAGACAACTGGAGACCAGTTTAACATGTTGACCTGCTGAGACAACTGGAGACCAGTTTAACATGTTGACCTGCTGAGACAACTGGAGACCAGTTTAACGTGTTGACCTGCTGAGACAACTGGAGACCAGTTTAGCATGTTGACCTGTTTAGACAACTGGAGACCAGCTGGATTGCTAAGCAACAGACAGGTATTAGACAGGACAGCCTCAGGAGAGATTTGACTAAATGTCACCAACTGTTTGACATTTGAATAGAGCAATGATAGAGAGAGATGAAGAGAGATGAAGAGATGCAATGATAGAGAGAGATGAAGAGAGATGAAGAGATGCAATGATAGAGAGAGATGAAGAGATGCAATGATAGAGAGAGATGAAGAGATGCAATGATAGAGAGAGATGAAGAGATGCAATGATAGAGGGATGAAGGGATGGAGAGAGAGTGCAGGAGAGACAGATCTTACTCCGTTGTTGTGGGTTTTATACCAGGCCGTTTCCATTGGTAGCTCCTCAAACGTCTTGACTCTGGGTTGGCATGACGACAGCTTCGACGGCCCCACGAACACACAGCCAGCGAAGGGCACACAGTTATAATACCTGAATACACACAATGATAGACACAGATGACAGAGATGAAGAGATGCAATGATACACACACACAAGAGAGATGAAGAGATGCAATGATAGACACAGATGAAGAGATGCCCCTATGTTATGTATACCTGTTGAGTGAGGAGATGACCCCAGAGGACCCCAGAGGACCCCCCCAGAGGACCCCAGAGGACCCCAGAGGACCCCAGAGGACCCCAGAGGACCCCAGAGACCCCAGAGGACCCCAGAGGACCCCAGAGGACCCCAGAGGACCCCAGAGGACCCCAGAGGACTGCAGAGGACCCCAGGAAGAGAGATGAAGAGGACCCCAGAGGACTGCCAGAGGACCCCAGGAAGAGAGCTGTTGAGTGAGGACCTCAGAGGAAGAGTATGAAGAGATGCCCCAATGAGGACCCCAGGACCCCAGAGGATGAGGAGGGACCCCAGGACCCCAGAGGACCCCAGAGGACCCCAGAAGAGAGCTGTTGAGTGAGGACCCCAGAGGACCCCAGAGGACCCCAGAGGACCCCAGAGGACCCCAGAGGACCCCAGAGGACCCCAGAGGACCCCAGAGGACCTCAGAGGACCCCAGAGGACCCCAGGAAGAGTAGCTGTTGAGTGAGGACCCCAGAGGACCCCAGAGGACCTCAGAGGACCCCAGAGGACCCCAGAGGACCCCAGAGGACCTCAGAGGACCCCAGAGGACCCCAGGAAGAGTTTTGAGTGACCCCAGAGGACCCCAGGAAGAGTAGCTGTTGGTGAGGACCCCAGAAAGAGTCTGACTTGAGTGAGGATCTCAGAGGACCCCAGAGGACCCCAGAGGACCCCAGGAAGAGTAGCTGTTGAGTGAGGACCAGGACCCCAGGAAGAGTAGCTGTTATGAGGACCCCAGAGGACCCCAGAGGACCCCAGGAAGAGTAGCTGTTGAGTGAGGACCCCAGAGGACCCCAGAGGACCCCAGGAAGAGTAGCTGTTGAGTGAGGACCCCAGAGGACCCCAGAGGACCCCAGAGGACCCCAGAGGACTCCAGAGGACCCCAGAGGACCCCAGGAAGAGTAGCTGTTGAGTGAGGACCTCAGAGGACCCCAGAGGACCCCAGAGGACTCCAGAGGACCCCAGGAAGGACCCCAGAGGACCCCAGAGGACCCCAGGAAGGACCCCCAGAGGACCCCAGAGGACCCCAGGAAGGAGCCCAGTGAGGACCCCAGAGGACCCCAGAGGACCCCAGGAAGAGTAGCTGTTGAGTGAGGACCCCAGAGGACCCCAGAGGACCCCAGAGGACCCCAGAGGACCCCAGAGGACCCCAGAGGACCCCAGAGGACCCCAGAGGACCCCAGAGGACCCCAGAGGACCCCAGAGGACCCCAGAGGACCCCAGAGGACCCCAGAGGACCCCAGAGGACCCCAGAGGACCCCAGAGGACCCCAGAGGACCCCAGAGGACCCCAGAGGACCCCAGGAAGAGTAGCTGTTGAGTGAGGACCCCAGAGGACCCCAGGAAGAGTAGCTGTTGAGTGAGGACCCCAGAAAGAGTAGCTGTTGAGTGAGGATCTCAGAGGACCCCAGAGGACCCCAGAGGACCCCAGGAAGAGTAGCTGTTGAGTGAGGACCTCACAGGACCCCAGGAAGAGTAGCTGTTGAGTGAGGACCCCAGAGGACCCCAGAGGACCCCAGGAAGAGTAGCTGTTGAGTGAGGACCCCAGAGGACCCCAGGAAGAGTAGCTGTTGAGTGAGGACCCCAGAGGACCCCAGAGGACCCCAGGAAGAGTAGCTGTTGAGTGAGGACCCCAGAGGACCCCAGAGGACCCCAGGAAGAGTAGCTGTTGAGTGAGGACCTCAGAGGACCCCAGAGGACCCCAGAGGACCCCAGGAAGAGTAGCTGTTGAGTGAGGACCTCAGAGGACCCCAGAGGACCTCAGAGGACCCCAGAGGACCCCAGAGGACCCCAGGAAGAGTAGCTGTTGAGTGAGGACCTCAGAGGACCCCAGAGGACCCCAGAGGACCCCAGGAAGAGTAGCTGTTGAGTGAGGACCTCAGAGGACCCCAGAGGACCCCAGGAAGAGTAGCTGTTGAGTGAGGACCTCAGAGGACCCCAGAGGACCCCAGGAAGAGTAGCTGTTGAGTGAGGACCTCACAGGACCCCAGGAAGAGTAGCTGTTGAGTGAGGACCTCACAGGACCCCAGGAAGAGTAGCTGTTGAGTGAGGACCTCACAGGACCCCAGGAAGAGTAGCTGTTGAGTGAGGACCCCAGGAAGAGTAGCTGTTGAGTGAGGACCTCAGAGGACCCCAGGAAGAGTAGCTGTTGAGTGAGGACCTCAGAGGACCCCAGGAAGAGTAGCTGTTGAGTGAGGACCTCAGAGGACCCCAGGAAGAGTAGCTGTTGAGTGAGGACCTCAGAGGACCCCAGGAAGAGTAGCTGTTGAGTGAGGATCTCAGAGGACCCAGGAAGAGTAGCTGTTGAGTGAGGATCTCAGAGGACCCCAGGAAGAGTAGCTGTTGAGTGAGGACCCCAGAAAGAGTAGCTGTTGAGTGAGGATCTCAGAGGACCCCAGAGGACCCCAGGAAGAGTAGCTGTTGAGTGAGGAACTCAGAGGACCCCAGGAAGAGTAGCTGTTGAGTGAGGACCCCAGAGGACCCCAGAGGACCCCAGGAAGAGTAGCTGTTGAGTGACGACCCCAGAGGATCCCAGGAAGAGGGTAGTAGTTGTAGTAGTTGTCGTTGTGGTAGTAGTTATAGTAGTTGTTGTCGTGGTAGTAGTTGCAGGAGTTGTAGTTGTAGTAGTTGTTGTCGTGGTAGTAGTTGCAGTAGTTGACGTCGTGGTAGTAGTTGTAGTAGTTGTAGTAGTTGCAGTAGTTGTCGTCTTGGTCGTAGTTGTAGTAGTTGTCGTCGTGGTAGTCGTTGTAGTAGTTGTCGTCGTGGTAGTAGTTGTAGTAGTTGTCGTCGTGGTAGTAGTTGTTGTCGTGGTAGTAGTTGTAGTAGTTGCAGTAGTTGTTGTCGTGGTAGTAGTTGTAGTAGTTGTTGTCGTGGTAGTAGTTGTAGTAGTTGTTGTCGTGGTAGTAGTTGTTGTCGTGGTAGTAGTTGCAGTAGTTGTCGCGTGGTAGTAGTTGTAGTAGTTGTTGTCGTGGTAGTAGTGGTAGTAGTTGTCGTCGTGGTAGTAGTTGCAGTAGTTGTCGTCGTAGTTGTAGTAGTTGTCGTCGTGGTAGTAGTTGACGTCGTGGTAGTAGTTGTAGTAGTTGTGGTAGTAGTGCAGTAGTTGTCGTCGTGGTAGTAGTGCAGTAGTTGTCGTCGTAGTTGTAGTAGTTGTCGTCGTGGTAGTAGTTGACGTCGTGGTAGTAGTTGTAGTAGTTGTGGTAGTAGTTGCAGTAGTTGTCGTCGTGTTAGTAGTTGACGTAGTGGTAGTAGTGGTGGTAGTAGTTGTCGTTGTGGTAGTAGTTGCAGTAGTTGTTGTCGTAGTTGTAGTAGTTGTAGTAGTTGTCGTCGTGGTAGTAGTTGTCGTCGTGGTAGTAGTTGTAGTAGTTGTGGTAGTAGTTGTAGTAGTTGTCGTCGTGGTAGTAGTTGTAGTAGTTGTAGTAGTTGTAGTAGTTGTAGTAGTTGCAGTAGTTGTAGTAGTTGCAGTAGTTGTTGTCGTGGTAGTAGTTGTAGTAGTTGTGGTAGTAGTTGTAGTAGTTGTGGTAGTAGTTGTAGTAGTTGTCGTCGTGGTAGTAGTTGCAGTAGTTGTCGTCGTAGTTGTAGTAGTTGTTGTCGTGGTAGTAGTTGCAGTAGTTGTTGTCGTGGTAGTAGTTGTAGTTGTTGTTGTTGTGGTAGTAGTTGTAGTAGTTGTTGTCGTGGTAGTAGTTGCAGTAGTTGTTGTCGTGGTAGTAGTTGTAGTAGTTGTAGTAGTTGTCGTCATGGTAGTAGTTGTGGTAGTAGTTGTGGTAGTAGTTGTAGTAGTTGTCGTGGTAGTAGTTGCAGTAGTTGTCGTCGTGGTAGTAGTTGCAGTAATTGTCGTCGTGGTAGTAGATGTAGTAGTTGATGTCGTGGTAGTAGTAGTGGCAGTAGTTGTCGTCGTGGTAGTAGTTGCAGTAGTTGTCGTCGTGGTAGTAGCTGTAGTAGTTGTCGTCGTGGTAGTAGTTGTAGTAGTTGACGTTGTGATAGTAGTTGTTGTAGTTGTAGTAGTTGTCATCGTGGTAGTAGTTGTAGTAGTTGATGTAGTGGTAGTAGATGTAGTAGTTGTTGTCGTGGTAGTAGTTGCAGTAGTTGTTGTCGTGGTAGTAGATGTAGTAGTTGTAGTAGTTGTTGTCGTGGTAGTAGTTGTAGTAGTTGTTGTCGTGGTAGTAGTGGTAGTAGTTGTAGTAGTTGTAATAGTCGTCGTGGTAGTAGTTGCAGTAGTTGTCGTCGTGGTAGTAGTTGTAGTAGTTGTGGTAGTTGTAGTAGTTGACGTCGTGGTAGTAGTTGTAGTTGTTGTTGTCATGGTAGTAGTTGTAGTAGTTGTGGTAGTTGTTGTCGTGGTAGTAGTTGTTGTCGTGGTAGTAGTTGTAGTAGTTGACGTCATTGTAGTAGTTGTAGTAGTTGACGTCGTGGTAGTAGTTGTAGTAGTTGACGTCGTGGTCGTAGATGTAGTAGTTGTTGTCGTGGAATTAGTTGCAGTAGTTGTTGTCGTGGTAGTAGTTGCAGTAGTTGTCGTCGTAGTTGTAGTAGTTGTTGTCGTGGTAGTAGTTGCAGTAGTTGTTGTCGTGGTAGTAGTTGTAGTTGTTGTTGTTGTGGTAGTAGTTGTAGTAGTTGTTGTCGTGGTAGTAGTTGCAGTAGTTGTTGTCGTGGTAGTAGTTGTAGTAGTTGTAGTAGTTGTCGTCATGGTAGTAGTTGTGGTAGTAGTTGTGGTAGTAGTTGTAGTAGTTGTCGTGGTAGTAGTTGCAGTAGTTGTCGTCGTGGTAGTAGTTGCAGTAATTGTCGTCGTGGTAGTAGATGTAGTAGTTGATGTCGTGGTAGTAGTAGTGGCAGTAGTTGTCGTCGTGGTAGTAGCTGTAGTAGTTGTCGTCGTGGTAGTAGTTGTAGTAGTTGACGTTGTGATAGTAGTTGTTGTAGTTGTAGTAGTTGTCATCGTGGTAGTAGTTGTAGTAGTTGATGTAGTGGTAGTAGATGTAGTAGTTGTTGTCGTGGTAGTAGTTGCAGTAGTTGTTGTCGTGGTAGTAGATGTAGTAGTTGTAGTAGTTGTTGTCGTGGTAGTAGTTGTAGTAGTTGTTGTCGTGGTAGTAGTGGTAGTAGTTGTAGTAGTTGTAATAGTCGTCGTGGTAGTAGTTGCAGTAGTTGTCGTCGTGGTAGTAGTTGTAGTAGTTGTGGTAGTTGTAGTAGTTGACGTCGTGGTAGTAGTTGTAGTTGTTGTTGTCATGGTAGTAGTTGTAGTAGTTGTGGTAGTTGTTGTCGTGGTAGTAGTTGTTGTCGTGGTAGTAGTTGTAGTAGTTGACGTCGTGGTAGTAGTTGTAGTTGTTGTTGTCATGGTAGTAGTTGTAGTAGTTGTCGTCGTGATAGTCGTTGTAGTAGTTGTGGTAGTTGTTGTCGTGGTAGTAGTTGTTGTCGTGGTAGTAGTTGTAGTAGTTGCAGTAGTTGTTGTCGTGGTAGTAGTTGTTGTCGTGGTAGTAGTTGTTGTCGTGGTAGTAGTTGTAGTAGTTGTCGTCGTGGTAGTAGTTGTAGTAGTTGTCGTTGTGGTAGTAGTTGTAGTAGTTGTTGTCGTGGTAGTAGTTGTAGTAGTTGTCGTCGTGGTAGTAGTTGTAGTAGTTGCAGTAGTTGTTGTCGTGGTAGTAGTTGTAGTAGTTGTTGTCGTGGTAGTAGTTGTAGTAGTTTTCGTCGTGGTAGTAGTTACAGTAGTTGTTGTCGTGGTAGTAGTTGTAGTAGTTGACGTCGTGGTCGTAGATGTAGTAGTTGTTGTCGTGGTAGTAGTTGCAGTAGTTGTTGTCGTGGTAGTAGTTGCAGTAGTTGTCGTCGTAGTTGTAGTAGTTGTTGTCGTGGTAGTAGTTGCAGTAGTTGTTGTCGTGGTAGTAGTTGTAGTTGTTGTTGTTGTGGTAGTAGTTGTAGTAGTTGTTGTCGTGGTAGTAGTTGCAGTAGTTGTTGTCGTGGTAGTAGTTGTAGTAGTTGTAGTAGTTGTCGTCATGGTAGTAGTTGTGGTAGTAGTTGTGGTAGTAGTTGTAGTAGTTGTCGTGGTAGTAGTTGTAGTAGTTGTCGTCGTGGTAGTAGTTGCAGTAATTGTCATCGTGGTAGTAGATGTAGTAGTTGATGTCGTGGTAGTAGTAGTGGCAGTAGTTGTCGTCGTGGTAGTAGCTGTAGTAGTTGTCGTCGTGGTAGTAGTTGTAGTAGTTGACGTTGTGATAGTAGTTGTTGTAGTTGTAGTAGTTGTCATCGTGGTAGTAGTTGTAGTAGTTGATGTAGTGGTAGTAGATGTAGTAGTTGTTGTCGTGGTAGTAGTTGCAGTAGTTGTTGTCGTGGTAGTAGATGTAGTAGTTGTAGTAGTTGTTGTCGTGGTAGTAGTTGTAGTAGTTGTTGTCGTGGTAGTAGTGGTAGTAGTTGTAGTAGTTGTAATAGTCGTCGTGGTAGTAGTTGCAGTAGTTGTCGTCGTGGTAGTAGTTGTAGTAGTTGTGGTAGTTGTAGTAGTTGACGTCGTGGTAGTAGTTGTAGT
This sequence comes from Oncorhynchus gorbuscha, assembly GCF_021184085.1. NCBI lineage: Eukaryota > Metazoa > Chordata > Actinopteri > Salmoniformes > Salmonidae > Oncorhynchus > Oncorhynchus gorbuscha. Next base: position 507,853 of record NC_060195.1, on the reverse strand, counting down.
TGTTGTTGTCATGGTAGTAGTTGGAGTAGTTGTGGTAGTTGTTGTCGTGGTAGTAGTTGTTGTCGTGGTAGTAGTTGTAGTAGTTGACGTCGTGGTAGTAGTTGTAGTTGTTGTTGTCATGGTAGTAGTTGTAGTAGTTGTCGTCGTGATAGTCGTTGTAGTAGTTGTGGTAGTTGTTGTCGTGGTAGTAGTTGTTGTCGTGGTAGTAGTTGTAGTAGTTGCAGTAGTTGTTGTCGTGGTAGTAGTCGTGGTAGTAGTTGTTGTCGTGGTAGTAGTTGTAGTAGTTGTCGTCGTGGTAGTAGTTGTAGTAGTTGTCGTTGTGGTAGTAGTTGCAGTAGTTGTTGTCGTGGTAGTAGTTGTAGTAGTTGTCGTCGTGGTAGTAGTTGCAGTAGTTGTCGTCGTAGTTGTAGTAGTTGTCGTCGTACTTGTAGTAGTTGTAGTAGTTGTTGTCGTGGTAGTAGTTGTAGTAGTTGTCGTCGTGGTAGTAGTTGTAGTAGTTGCAGTAGTTGTTGTCGTGGTAGTAGTTGTAGTAGTTGTTGTCGTGGTAGTAGTTGTAGTAGTTTTTGTCGTGGTAGTAGTTGCAGTAGTTGTTGTCGTGGTAGTAGTCGTAGTAGTTGACGTCGTGGTAGTAGTTGTAGTAGTTGCAGTAGTTGTTGTCGTGGTAGTAGTTGTAGTTGTTGTTGTTGTGGTAGTAGTTGAAGTAGTTGTCGTCGTGGTAGTAGTTGTAGTAGTTGTCATCGTGGTAGTAGTTGTAGTAAGTAGCTCTGGATAAGAGCGTCTGCTAAATGACTTAAATGTAAATGTAAATGGTAGTCGTTGTAGTTGTTGTTGTCATGGTAGTAGTTGTAGTAGTTGTTGTCCTGGTAGTAGTTGCAGTAGTTGTCGTCATGGTAGTAGATGTAGTAGTTGTCGTCGTGGTAGTAGTTGTAGTAGTTGTAGTAGTTGCAGTAGTTGTTGTCGTGGTAGTAGTTGTAGTAGTTGTCGTCGTGGTAGTAGTTGCAGTAGTTGTCGTCGTGGTAGTAGTTGCAGTAGTTGTCGTCGTGGTAGTAGATGTAGTAGTTGTCGTCGTGGTAGTAGATGTAGTAGTTGTCGTCGTGGTAGTAGTTGCAGTAGTTGTCGTCGTGGTAGTAGTTGTAGTAGTTGCAGTAGTTGTCATCGTGGTAGTAGTTGTAGTAGTTGTCGTCGTGGTAGTAGTTGTAGTAGTTGTCGTCGTGGTAGTAGTTGTAGTTGTTGTCGTCGTGGTAGTAGATGTAGTAGTTGTCGTCGTGGTAGTAGTTGCAGTAGTTGTCGTCGTGGTAGTAGTTGCAGTAGTTGCAGTAGTTGTAGTAGTTGTCGTCGTGGTAGTAGTTGTAGTAGTTGTCGTCGTGGTAGTAGTTGTAGTTGTTGTCGTCGTGGTAGTAGATGTAGTAGTTGTCGTCGTGGTAGTAGTTGCAGTAGTTGCAGTAGTTGTAGTAGTTGTCGTCGTGGTAGTAGTTGTAGTAGTTGTCGTCGTGGTAGTAGTTGTAGTTGTTGTCGTCGTGGTAGTAGTTGCAGTAGTTGTCGTCGTGGTAGTAGTTGTAGTAGTTGTCGTCGTGGTAGTAGTTGCAGTAGTTGTTGTCGTGGTAGTAGTTGTAGTAGTTGTCGTCGTGGTAGTAGTTGCAGTAGTTGCAGTAGTTGTAGTAGTTGTCGTCGTGGTAGTAGTTGTAGTAGTTGTCGTCGTGGTAGTAGATGTAGTAGTTGTCGTCGTGGTAGTAGTTGCAGTAGTTGACGTCGTGGTAGTAGTTGTAGTAGTTGCAGTAGTTGTCATCGTGGTAGTAGTTGTAGTAGTTGTCGTCGTGGTAGTAGTTGTAGTAGTTGTCGTCGTGGTAGTAGTTGTAGTTGTTGTCGTCGTGGTAGTAGATGTAGTAGTTGTCGTCGTGGTAGTAGTTGCAGTAGTTGTCGTCGTGGTAGTAGTTGCAGTAGTTGCAGTAGTTGTAGTAGTTGTCGTCGTGGTAGTAGTTGTAGTAGTTGTCGTCGTGGTAGTAGTTGTAGTTGTTGTCGTCGTGGTAGTAGATGTAGTAGTTGTCGTCGTGGTAGTAGTTGCAGTAGTTGCAGTAGTTGTAGTAGTTGTCGTCGTGGTAGTAGTTGTAGTAGTTGTCGTCGTGGTAGTAGTTGTAGTTGTTGTCGTCGTGGTAGTAGTTGCAGTAGTTGTCGTCGTGGTAGTAGTTGTAGTAGTTGTCGTCGTGGTAGTAGTTGCAGTAGTTGTTGTCGTGGTAGTAGTTGTAGTAGTTGTCGTCGTGGTAGTAGTTGCAGTAGTTGCAGTAGTTGTAGTAGTTGTCGTCGTGGTAGTAGTTGTAGTAGTTGTCGTCGTGGTAGTAGTTGTAGTAGTTGTCGTCGTGGTAGTAGTTGTAGTAGTTGTCGTCGTGGTAGTAGTTGTAGTAGCTGCAGTGGTTGTCGTCGTGGTAGTAGTTGTAGTAGTTGTAGTAGTTGCAGTAGTTGTCGTCGTGGTAGTAGTTGTAGTAGTTGTCGTCGTGGTAGTAGTTGCAGTAGTTGTAGTAGCTGCAGTGGTTGTCGTCTAGGTAGTAGTTGCAGTAGTTGTCGTCGTGGTAGTAGTTGTAGTAGTTGTCGTCTTGGTAGTAGTTGCAGTAGTTGTCGTCGTGGTAGTAGTTGCAGTAGTTGTAGTAGTTGTCATCGTGGTAGTAGTTGTAGTAGTTGTCGTCGTGGTAGTAGTTGCAGTAGTTGTAGTAGTTGTCATCGTGGTAGTAGTTGTAGTAGTTGTCATCGTGGTAGTAGTTGTAGTAGTTGTCGTCGTGGTAGTAGTTGTAGTTGTTGTCGTGGTAGTAGTTGTAGTGTAATAGGATTGTACCTGATGGGCAGGCTGTGACAAGCCAGTCTCATCTCCTCCTGTGAAGCGGGTCGTGATGAGGCCTGAGAGAAGCTGTCGTCCTCAGAGCTCTGGGATGGATTCAGGGGGATGTAGTCCTTACCATCCTACAGAATATAATATCAGTCAGTCCTTACCATCCTACAGAATATAATATCAGTCAGTCCTTACCATCCTTCAGAATATAATATCAGTCAGTCCTTACCATCCTACAGAATATAATATCAGTCAGTCCTTACCATCCTACAGAATATAATATCAGTCAGTCCTTACCATCCTTCAGAATATAATATCAGTCAGTCCTTACCATCCTTCAGAATATAATATCAGTCCTTATCATCCTACAGAATATAATATCAGTCCTTATCTTCCTACAGAATATAATATCAGTCCTTATCATCCTACAGAATATAATATCAGTCCTTATCATCCTACAGAATATAATATCAGTCCTTATCAACCTACACAATATAATATCAGTCCTTATCATTCTACACAATATAAGATCAGTCCTTATCATCCTACACAATATAATATCAGTCCTTATCATCCTACACAATATAATATCAGTCCTTATCATCCTACAGAATATAATCAGTCCTTATCATCCTACACAATATAATATCAGTCCTTATCATCCTACGGAATATAATATCAGTCCTTATCATCCTACAGAATATAATATCAGTCCTTATCATCCTACACAATATATATAATATCAGTCCTTATCATCCTACAGAATATAATATCAGCCCTTATCATCCTACAGAATATAATATCAGTCCTTATCATCCTACAGAATATAATATCAGTCCTTATCATCCTACAGAATATAATATCAGTCCTTATCATCCTACAGAATATAATATCAGTCCTTATCATCCTACAGAATATAATATCAGTCCTTACCGTCCTACAGAATATAATATTAGTCCTTATCATCCTACAGAATATAATATCAGTCCTTATCTTCCTACAGAATATAATATCAGTCCTTATCTTCCTACAGAATGGGAAATACCGACATGTAACACAAAAATCTTGTTTAAGCAAAAGGCCCGAGGGGGTGTGTTATGTGGCCAATATACCATGGCTAAGGGGTGTTCTTATGAACGACACATCTCTGAGCGCCTGGACACAGCCCTTAGCCGTGGTATATTGGTCATATACCCCAAACCCCCGAGGTGCCTTATTGCTATTATAAACTGGTTACCAACGTAATTAGAGCATTAAAATAAATGTTTTGTCATACATACGGTCTGATATACCACGGCTGTCAGCCAATCAGCATTCAGGGCTCGAACCACCCAGTTTAGAATGTCTGATATACCACGGCTGTCAGCCAATCAGCATTCAGGGCTCGAACCACCCAGTTTAGAATGTCTGATATACCACGGCTGTCAGTCACATTGGCCTCGTTCCATTTCTGTATTTGACCCCCATTCTTCCAGAAATGGCCACTATGACTTCAGTGTTGACAGATCAGACATGACTAGATTGGGTAAAACCTCTGTGTCTTACTGGTAGGCTGTCATCCTGTAGTAGGTCTCCCAGGATATCTACCAGGGCTTGGAAGGGAGGTCTCTCTCGGGGCTCGCCCTGCCAGCAGGCCAGCATTATACCATAGCTATTAAGAGAGACACACAGACACATGTTACAGCAAAGAGATGTCCTACAGGCCATCAGAGATGTCCTACAGGCCAGCAGAGATATCCTACAGGCCAGCAGAGATGTCCTACAGGCCAGCAGACATATCCTACAGGCCAGCAGAGATGTCCTACAGGCCAGCAGAATCCCATAACTACCAGCAGAGATATCCTACAGGCCAGCAGAGATGTCCTACAGGCCAGCAGGGATATCCTACAGGCCAGCAGAGATGTCCTACAGGCCAGCAGGGATATCCTACAGGCCATCAGAGATGTCCTACAGGCCAGCAGGGATATCCTACAGGCCAGCAGAGATGTCCTACAGGCCAGCAGGGATATCCTACAGGCCAGTAGGATCCCATAAATACCAGCAGAGATGTCCTACAGGCCAGCAGGGATATCCTACAGGCCAGTAGGATCCCATAAATACCAGCAGAGATGTCCTACAGGCCAGCAGAGATGTCCTACAGGCCAGTAGGATTCCCATAAATACCAGCAGAGATATCCTACAGGCCAGCAGGACCCCATAACTACCAGCAGAGCTCAACAGAGACACACAATAGGGCCAAAGAGTGTTAGAGTGCACTCCACACAGCCACTATTAGTTCTATCCACTACAGCGAACAGAACACACAGTACCTTACATTACTAAGCATGTTGTGTGCTTGGGTTTGCATGAAATGTATGCAAGGTAGGTAAGGAGTGAGTGACTCACATATAACTACATATATCTTGTGAATTATTCTAGGATCTGTGTTGACTCACATATAACTACATATATCTTGTGAATTATTCTAGGATCTGTGTTGACTCACATCTCAGGAGATGCTGTTTCAGGAGCTCTCATCCTGGTTCCATCTTTCAGTCGTTTACAGAAGTCCTCATCGATCTGGACACCTGGGTACGGAGATGCACCTGAGGAGAGGAACACTGGTGTTATCAGAGATGAGGTGTGTCTGTCAGGATGGATGGCTAACCGAGGCACGAACAGTGTCTCTCACTGCTAAGAGACCTAAATGTCTCACCCAGAGAGAAGATCTCCCAGAGTAGAACACCAAAGGACCAGACGTCAGACTGGCTGGTGTAGACCTTGTCAAAGATACTCTCTGGAGCCATCCACTTCAGTGGCAGACGGGCCTGCAGAGAGAGAGAGAGCGGGGAGAGAGAGAGAGAGAGGAAGAGAGAGGGGTGGAGAGAGAGGGTGGAGAGAGAGAGAGGGAGAGGGGGTGGAGAGAGAGAGGGGGGAAGGAGAGGGGAAGGAGGAGAGAGAGAGAGAGAAGGGAGAGAGAGAGAGGGGGGAGAAAGAGAGAGGGAAGGAGGGAGAGAGAGAGAGAGAGAGAGAAGGGGGAGAGAGAGAGGGGGGAGAAAGAGAGAGGGAGGGAGGGAGAGAGAGAGAGAGAGAAGGGGGGAGAGAGAGAGGGGGGGAGAAAGAGAGAGGGAGGGAGGGAGAGAGAGAGAGAGAGAAGGGGGGAGAGAGGGGAGGGAGGGAGAGAGGAGGGGGAGGCAGAGAGAGAGGGAGAGAGAGAGGGGAGAGAGAGGGAGAGAGAGGGAGAGAGAGGGAGAGAGAGAGAGGGAGAGAGAGAGAGAGAGGAGAGAGAGAGAGAGAGAGAGAGAGAGAGAGAGAGAGAGAGAGAGAGAGAGAGAGAGAGAGAGAGAGAGAGAGAGAGAGGGAGGAGAGAGAGAGAGAGAGAGAGAGAGAGAGGTAGAGTGAGAGAGAGAGAGAGACAGAGAGAGAGAATTTATTCAGCAACACACTCTTAGAATAAAGGGTTCCAGAAGGATCCTTCGGCCGACCCCACAGTAGAACCCTTTTGTGTTCCATATAGAACCGTCTATGGAAAGGGTCTTACATGGAACCCAAAATTTTTCTTTTCTACCAGGAAAAAAATGTTTCTTCAAGGGGTTCTCCTATGGGGACAGCCGATGAACACTTTTAGGTTCTAGATAACACCTTTTAGGTTCTAGATAACACCTTTTAGGTTCTAGATAGCACCTTTTAGGTTCTAGATAGCACCTTTTAGGTTCTAGATAGCACCTTTTAGGTTCTAGATAGCACCTTTTAGGTTCTAGATAACACCTTTTAGGTTCTATGACTCTAGTGGATGACAACCTAGACATACTGATCCTCCGGTGACAGAGATTTGAACGGTTCTAAAGCTCCTCTGCTAACAGACGTTAGAATTTGCCGTTGGCCCTAATGTAAAGCTCCTCTGGTAACAGAGTACCGCAGAGTACGACCCTGCCTCACACAGGAAGCGGCGCAGGTCCTAATCCAGGCACTTGTCATCTCCCGTCTGGATTACTGCAACTCGCTGTTGGCTGGGCTCCCTGCCTGTGCCATTAAACCCCTTCAACTCATCCAGAACGCCGCAGCCCGTCTGGTGTTCAACCTTCCCAAGTTCTCTCACGTCACCCCGCTCCTCCGTTCTCTCCACTGGCTTCCAGTTGAAGCTCGCATCCGCTACAAGACCATGGTGCTTGCCTACGGAGCTGTGAGGGGAACGGCACCTCAGTACCTCCAGGCTCTGATCAGGCCCTACACCCAAACAAGGGCACTGCGTTCATCCACCTCTGGCCTGCTCGCCTCCCTACCACTGAGGAAGTACAGCTCCCGCTCAGCCCAGTCAAAACTGTTCGCTGCCCTGGCCCCCCAATGGTGGAACAAACTCCCTCACGACGCCAGGACAGCGGAGTCAATCACCACCTTCCGGAGACACCTGAAACCCCACCTCTTTAAGGAATACCTAGGATAGGATAAGTATTCCCTCTCACCCCCCCCCTTTAAGATTTAGATGCACTATTGTAAAGTGACTGTTCCACTGGATGTCATAAGGTGAATGCACCAATTTGTAAGTCGCTCTGGATAAGAGCGTCTGCTAAATGACTTAAATGTAAATGTAATGTAAATGTAACAGACATTAGAGTTTGCTGTTGGCCCTAATGTAAAGCTCTTCTTGTAACAGACATTAGAGTTTGCCGTTGGCCCTAATGTAAAGCTCTTCTGGTAACAGACATTAGAGTTTGCTGTTGGCCCTGATGTAAAGCTCTTCTGGTAACAGACATTAGAGTTTGCTGTTGGCCCTGATGTAAAGCTCTTCTGGTAACAGACATTAGAGTTTGCCGTTGGCCCTAATGTAAAGCTCCTCTTGTAACAGACGTTAGAATTACCTGATGTAACGACCCCGAGTTTTTCCCCCTGAGGTGTGTGTGTCTTACGTTGCCTTTCCTGACGTAGTCGGGGTCTTTGTAGATGTCTCTCGCCAGGCCGAAGTCACAGATCTTCACCACGTTGTTCTCAGACAGCAGGATGTTCCTCGCTGCAAGGTCCCTGTGGATACACTGCCGAAACACACACACACACACACACACACACACACACACACACACACACACACACACACACACACACACACACACACACACACACACACACACACACACACACACACACACACACACACACACACACACACACACACGGATGTAACTTCTCCAACATACTGAGCTCCTTACTACCTGAGATACAGTGGGAGGGAGGAGCTTTACTGTCACGTCACAGGGAGGGGAGGAGCTTTACTGTCACATCACAGGGGAGGGAGGAGCTTCACTGTCACACCACAGGGGAGGGAGGAGCTTTACTGTCACATCACAGGTGAGGGAGGAGCTTTACTGTCACATCACAGGGGAGGGAGGAGCTTTACTGTCATGACATAGTGGTGGGAGGAGCTTTACTATCACATCACAGGGGAGGGAGGAGCTTTACTGTCACATCACAGGGGAGGGAGGAGCTTTACTGTCACATCACAGGGGAGGGAGGAGCTTTACTGTCATGACATAGTGGAGGGAGGAGCTTTACTGTCATGACATAGTGGTGGGAGGAGCTTTACTATCACATCACAGGAGAGGGAGGAGCTTTACTATCACGACATAGTGGGATGGATGATCTTTTATGTCATGACATAGTGGGATGGAGGATCTTTGATGTCATGACATAGTGGAGTGCGGAGCTTTACTGTCATGACATAGTGGACAGAGGAGCTTTACTATCACAACATAGTGGGAGGGAGGAGCTTCACTGTCACAATGTAGTGGGAGGGCAGAGCTTTACTATCACAACGTAGTGGGAGGGAGGAGCTTTATTGTCACACCACAGGGGAGGGAGGAGCTTTACTATCACAACGTAGTGGGAGGGAGGAGCTTCACTGTCACAACACAGGGGAGGGAGGAGCTTTACTATCACAACGTAGTGGGAGGGAGGAGCTTCACTGTCACAACACAGGGGAGGGAGGAGCTGTCATCTCTAGATGTGTGCCTACATCTCATTGTGGTACCATTTTCCGTCTCTGGTCTTGACAAGCCCACTGGGCTGGATCCCAGATTTAGGCTATTCATGGGTTGTCTGGTGAGCATGTGCAGACAGAGACTATTTCTGTTTATTGCTATTAGATTATAGAGGAGTTTGTAGTCGACAACCCATCAAGCATGGGAGAGTGTGACAGACACTTCCTTATTTTTCCCATCAAGCATGGGAGAGTGTGACAGACACTTCCTTATTTTTCCCATCAAGCGTGAACCATGTTTTATAACAAAGCTGCTTATCTATTTACCTCCATTTCTAGCAGTTAGTAGTGCAGTAAACTACACCAGATTATCCATTATACTGTGATGTCACAGGCAGTAAACTACACCAGATTATCCATTATACTGTGATGTCACAGGTTTTATAAACAAAGCAGATTATCCATTACACTGTGATGTCACAGGCAGTAAACTACAGCAGATTATCCATTACACTGTGATGTCACAGGCAGTAAACTACAGCAGATTATCCATTACACTGTGATGTCACAGGCAGTAAACTACAGCAGATTATCCATTACACTGTGATGTCAGGCAGAAACTTATTATCCATTACACTGTGATGTCACAGGCAGTAAACTACAGCAGATTATCCATTATACTGTGATGTCACAGGCAGTAAACTACAGCAGATTATCCATTATACTGTGATGTCACAGGCAGTAAACTACAGCAGATTATCCATTACACTGTGATGTCACAGGCAGTAAACTACAGCAGATTATCCATTACACTGTGATGTCACAGGCAGTAAACTACAGCAGATTATCCATTACACTGTGATGTCACAGGCAGTAAACTACAGCAGATTATCCATTACACTGTGATGTCACAGGCAGTAAACTACAGTAGATTATCCATTATACTGTGATGTCACAGGCAGTAAACTACACCAGATTATCCATTACACTGTGATGTCACAGGCAGTAAACTACACCAGATTAAGGCTTGGCCAGGTGAGTGACTGTAGAAGAACCCCCTCTACAGAGTGAAGGCTTGGCCAGGTGAGTAGAAGAACCCCCTCTACAGAGTGAAGGCTTGGCCAGGTGAGTAGAAGAACCCCCTCTACAGAGTGGAGGATTGGCCAGGTGAGTGACTGTAGAAGAACCCCCTCTACAGAGTGGAGGATTGGCCAGGTGAGTGACTGTAGAAGAACCCCCTCTACAGAGTGAAGGCTTGGACAGGTGAGTGACTGTAGAAGAACCCCCTCTACAGAGTGGAGGCTTGGCCAGGTGAGTGACTGTAGAAGAACCCCCTCTACAGAGTGAAGGCTTGGCCAGGTGAGTGGAAGAACCCCCTCTACAGAGTGGAGGCTTGGACAGGTGAGTGACTGTAGAAGAACCCCCTCTACAGAGTGGAGGATTGGCCAGGTGAGTAGAAGAACCCCCTCTACAGAGTGGAGGATTGGCCAGGTGAGTAGAAGAACCCCCTCTACAGAGTGGAGGATTGGCCAGGTGAGTAGAAGAACCCCCTCTACAGAGTGGAGGATTGGCCAGGTGAGTAGAA
>NC_060195.1:475000-492500 GCF_021184085.1 Oncorhynchus gorbuscha | reverse complement strand
TAACATTCATTAGTTTGGTTGATTATTTTGATAACTCACTCACTCTTCAGTTAGTTTATTCTTTCTTTCTTTCTTTCTTTCTTTCTTTCTTTCTTTCTTTCTTTCTTTCTTTCTTTCTTTCTTTCTTTCTCCCTCCCCCTCCCTCCCTCCCTCCCTCCCTCCCTCCCTCCCTCCCTCCCTCCCTCCCTCCCCCTCCCTCCCTCCCCCTCCCTCCCTCCCTCTATACCTCCATCCATATCTATCTATCTATCTATCTATCTATCTATCTATCTATCTATCTATCTATCTATCTATCTATCTATCTATCTATCTATCTATCTATCTATCTATCCCTCGCTCCCTGCTGGGGTGGCAGGTACCCTAGTGGTTAGAGCGTTGGGCCAGTAACCGAAAGGTTGCTGGATCGAATCCCAGAGTTGACAAAGTAAAAATCTGTCGTTCCGCCCCTGAGCAAGGTAGTTAACCCACTGTTCCCTGGGCGCTGAAGCCGTGGATGTCAATTAAGGCAGCCCCCCCCCCCCCCCCACCTCTCTGATTCAAAGGGGGTGGGTTAAAAATATCCCCCTGTATCTATCCCTCCATCCCTCCTCTTCTTACCTAGTCGTAGTTTGTCCACAGATATCTCCCACTGGGAGGAGTCGTACGAGAGGTATTCAAACTGCTCATCCAGAGGAACCTCCCCGGGGTCCATTATGATGGACAGATAGCCTGTCTTTATGTCTGCTGGGTTCACCTGGAGAGAGAGAGAGAAGAGGCTCAGTGAAACATGGCCACATTGATGTTGAACATCTCTGTTAGCCATACGTGTTGAACCAAACATCTCTGTTAGCCATACGTGTTGAACCAAACATCTGTTAGCCATACGTGTTGAACCAAACATCTGTTAGCCATACGTGTTGAACCAAACATCTGTTAGCCATACGTGTTGAACCAAACATCTGTTAGCCATACATGTTGAACCAAACATCTGTTAGCCATACGTGTTGAACCAAACATCTCTGTTAGCCATATGTGTTGAATCAAACATCTCTGTTAGCCATACGTGTTGAACCAAACATCTGTTAGCCATACGTGTTGAACCAAACATCTCTGTTAGCCATACGTGTTGAACCAAACATCTGTTAGCCATACGTGTTGAACCAAACATCTCTGTTAGCCATACGTGTTGAACCAAACATCTCTGTTAGCCATACGTGTTGAACCAAACATCTGTTAGCCATACATGTTGAACCAAACATCTGTTAGCCATACGTGTTGAACCAAACATCTGTTAGCCATACGTGTTGAACCAAATATCTGTTAGCCATACGTGTTGAACCAAACATCTCTGTTAGCCATACATGTTGAACCAAACATCTGTTAGCCATACGTGTTGAACCAAACATCTGTTAGCCATACGTGTTGAACCAAATATCTGTTAGCCATACGTGTTGAACCAAACATCTGTTAGCCATATGTGTTGAACCAAACATCTCTGTTAGCCATACGTGTTGAACCAAACATCTGTTAGCCATACGTGTTGAACCAAACATCTGTTAGCCATACGTGTTGAACCAAACATCTGTTAGCCATACGTGTTGAACCAAACATCTGTTAGCCATACGTGTTGAACCAAACATCTGTTAGCCATACGTGTTGAACCAAACATCTCTGTTAGATCGTAGACATACTGACTTTGATATTTCACATAGAGACTTGGGGTATTTGCACCTTGCCTCCTTTCGCCATGTGACTAAAGTGCTGAGGGGAATGTTACAGAGTTCACAGTCATTCTGATTGGAGGAGATCCATGAACTCTTAGAACAGAGAGAGCCTATAGGGAGTTCACAGGGTGTGTGTGTTCTGACCCGTTTGACGTTGCAGAAGATGAGGATGAGTAGAGCACAGAAGAACACAGCGAAGACGCCTGTCCCAATCAGAATCACGATCTCCACGTTAGCCCTGTCACTGGAACCTGGGATAAACAACAACAACATTAGCCCTGTCACTGGAACCTGGGATAAACAACAACAACATTAGCCCTGTCACTGGAACCTGGGATAAACAACAACAACATTAGCCCTGTCACTGGAACCTGGGATAAACAACAACAACATTAGCCCTGTCACTGGAACCTGGGATAAACAACAACAACATTAGCCCTGTCACTGGAACCTGGTGAGATAAACAACAACAACATTAGCCCTGTCACTGGAACCTGGGATAAACAACAACAACATCAGCCCTGTCACTGGAACCTGGGATAAACAACAACAACATTAGCCCTGTCACTGGAACCTGGAATAAACAACAACAACATTAGCCCTGTCACTGGAACCTGGTGAGATAAACAACAACAACATTAGCCCTGTCACTGGAACCTGGAATAAACAACAACAACATTAGCCCTGTCACTGGAACCTGGGATAAACAACAACAACATTAGCCCTGTCACTGGAACCTGGTGAGATAAACAACAACAACATCAGCCCTGTCACTGGAACCTGGTGAGATAAACAACAACAACATTAGCCCTGTCACTGGAACCTGGGAGATAAACAACAACAACATTAGCCCTGTCAATGGAACCTGGGAGAAAACAACAACAACATTAGCCCTGTCACTGGAACCTGGTGAGATAAATGGAACCTGGAGGGATGAATGGAAACTAGAGGGAAGAATGGAACCTAGATGGATGAATGGAACCTGGAGGGATGAATGGAACCTGGAGGGATGAATGGAACCTAGAGGGATGAATGGAACCTAGATGGATGAATGGAACCTGGAGGGATGAATGGAACCTGGAGGGATGAATGGAACCTGGAGGGATGAATGGAACCTGGAGGGATGAATGAAACGTGGAGGGATGAATGGAACCTAGAGGGATGAATGGAACCTAGAGGGGGGATGAGTGGAACCTGGAGGGATGAATGGAACCTGGAGGGACGAATGGAACCTGGAGGGACGAATGGAACCTGGAGGGATGAATGGAACCTGGAGGGATGAATGGAACCTGGAGGGATGAATGGAACCTGGAGAGATGAATGGAACCTGGAGGGATGAATGGAACCTGGAAGGATGAATGGAACCTGGAGAGATGAGAGGGGATGGAACCTGGAGGGATGAATGGAACCTGGAGGGATGAATGGAACCTGGAGAGATGAGAGGGGATGCTATAACCAGTTAAATATCAATTTAGTTAATTATTTATCACCAGCTATCCCACTGAATAATAACCTGAATCCTGTATCACCAGCTATCCCACTGAATAATAACCTGAATCCTGTATCACCAGCTATCCCACTGAATAATAACCTGAATCCTGTATCACCAGCTATCCCACTGAATAATAACCTGAATCCTGTATCACCAGCTATCCCACTGAATAATAACCTGAATCCTGTATCACCAGCTATCCCACTGAATAATAACCTGAATCCTGTATCACCAGCTATCCCACTGAATAATAACCTGAATCCTGTATCACCAGCTATCCCACTGAATAATAACCTGAATCCTGTATCACCAGCTATCCCACTGAATAATAACCTGAATCCTGTATCACCAGCTATCCCACTTAGAGTGTAGAGGTGGCAGGTAGCCTAGTGGTTAGAGTGTAGTGGTGGCAGCTAGCCTAGTGGTTAGAGTGTAGAGGTGGCAGGTAGCCTAGTGGTTAGAGTGTAGAGGTGGTAGGGTAGCCTAGTGGTTAGAGTGTAGAGGTGGCAGGTAGCCTAGTGGTTAGAGTGTAGTGGGGGCAGGGTAGCCTAGTGGTTAGAGTGTAGATGTGGCAGGTAGCCTAGTGATTAGAGTGTAGAGATGGCAGGTAGCCAAGTGGTTAGAGTGTTGGACTAGTAACCGGAAGGTTGCAAGATTGAATCCCTGAGCTGACAAGGTACAAATCTGTCGTTCTGCCCCTGAACAGGCAGTTAACCCACTGTTCCTAGACCAGTTAACCCACTGTTCCTAGACCAGTTAACCCACTGTTCCTAGGCCAGTTAACCCACTGTTCCTAGACCAGTTAACCCACTGTTCCTAGGCCAGTTAACCCACTCTTCCTAGACCCAGTTAACCCACTGTTCCTAGACCAGTTAACCCACTGTTCCTAGACCAGTTAACCCACTGTTCCTAGACCAGTTAACCCACTGTTCCTAGACCAGTTAACCCACTGTTCCTGGACCAGTTAACCCACTGTTCCTAGACCAGTTAACCCACTGTTCCTAGGCCGCCATTGAAAATAAGAGTTTGTTCTTAACTGTCTTGCCTTTAATAAGTTAATTAGGGACGTGGTCCCGTGGTGGGAACATCAATCAGCGGAAATGTTCAAGAGCGCCACCTATAGAGGTTGATAAAACTCAAACTTTCATTAAAATGGACATACAATGTACTGAATTAAAGCTACACTCGTTGTGAAGTCGAAGACCGGAGGGAATCGGTTCCCTTGATTCGGTTAGACCAAGAATCAAAGCTGAATCAAATGACAAGACTCTAGACAACGTGTGGAAGCTATAGGCACTGCAACCTCGGCCTCATTTAATTCGGTTCACTTTGAACAATTCCTTTAAGTCGCGCATGGATATTTATTTCCATTTTCAGTGATCAGATTTTCATGCACTTTTCGATGAAACGCACGTTCTGTTATAGTCACAGCCGTGATTTAACCAGTCTGAGTGTTTTCTATCCACACGTACTAATCACATGCATATACTATATTCCTGGCATGAATAGCAGGGCGCTGAAATGTTGCGCGATTTTTAACAAAAAGCTGCGAAAAGCTGCTTAAATTCTCGACTTCCCTAACAGGTTAAATCATTTAGCACTGTGTATCTGATATCTAATATCTGTTCTCAATGACATTAAAAATTTCGCTGGACCTGGTATACCATCTATACCATCTGGACCTGCTATACCATCTATACCATCTATACCATCTGGACCTGCTATAACATCTACACCATCTGGACCTGCTATACCATCTATACCATCTATACCATCTGGACCTGCTATAACATCTACACCATCTGGACCTGCTATACGATCCATACCATCTATACCATCTGGACCTGCTATACCATCTGGACCATCTATACCATCTGGACCATCTATACCATCTATACCATCTATACCATCTGGACCTGCTATACCAGCTATACCATCTAGACCTGCTATACCATCTATACCAACTATACCATCTGGACCTGCTATACCATCTGTACCATCTGGACCATCTATACCATCTATACCATCTGGACCATCTGGACCTGCTATACCATCTATACCATCTGGACCTGCTATACCATCTATACCATCTATACCATCTGGACCTGCTATACCATCTATACCATCTATACCATCTGGACCTGCTCTACCATCTGGACCTGCTATACCATCTATACCATCTGGACCTGCTATACCATCTATACCATCTGGACCTGCTATATCATCTATACCATCTATACCATCTGGACCATCTAGACCATCTATACCATCTATACCATCTGGACCTGCTATACCATCTGGACCATCTGGACCTGCTATACCATCTGGACCTTATATACCATCTGGATCTGCTATACCATCTGGACCTTCTATACCATCTGGACCATCTATACCATCTGGACCATCTATACCATCTGGACCATCTATACCACCTGGACCTGCTATACCATCTATACCATCTGGACCTGATATACCATCTGGACCTTATATACCATCTGGACCATCTATACCATCTGGACCTTATATACCATCTGGACCTGCTCTACCATCTGGACCTGCTATACCATCTATACCATCTATACCATCTGGACCTGCTATACCATCTGGACCTACTATACCATCTATACCATCTGGACCTGCTATACCATCCAGACCATCTATACCATCTGGACCTGCTATACCATCTGGACCTGCTATACCATCTATACCATCCAGACCATCTATACCATCTCAACCTGCTATACCATCTATACCATACAGACCATCCAGACCATCAAGACCATCTATACCATCCGGACCATCTACACCATCTGGACCATCTATACCATCTGGACCATCTATACCATCTGGACCTGCTATACCATCCAGACCATCTGGACCATCCAGACCATCTATACCATCTATACCATCTATACCATCCCAGACCATCCAGACCATCTGGACCATCTATACCATCTATACCATCTATACCATCTACACCATCTGGACCTGCTATACCATCCATACCATCTATACCATCTGGACCTGCTATACCATCTGGACCATCTATACCATCTATACCATCTGGACCATCTATACCATCTATACATCTATACCATCTGGACCTGCTATACCATCTATACCATCTAGACCTGCTATACCATCTATACCATCTGGACCTGCTATACCAGCTATACCATCTAGACCTGCTACATCTATACCATCTGGACCTGCTATACCATCTATACCATCTGGACCATCTATACCATCTATACCATCTAGACCATCTGGACCTGCTATACCATCTATACCATCTGGACCTGCTATACCATCTATACCATCTGGACCTGCTATACCATCTATACCATCTATACCATCTGGACCTGCTATACCATCTATACCATCTGGACCTGCTCCACCATCTGGACCTGCTATACCATCTGGACCTGCTATACCATCTATACCATCTGGACCTGCTATACCATCTATACCATCTGGACCATCTAGACCATCTATACCATCTATACCATCTGGACCTGCTATACCATATATACCATCTATACCATCTGGACCTGCTATACCATCTATACCATCTGGACCTGCTATACCATCTATACCATCTGGACCTGCTATACCATCTATACCATCTGGACCTGCTATACCATCTATACCATCTGGACCTGCTATACCATCTATACCATCTATACCATCTGGACCTGCTATACCATCTATACCATCTGGACCATCTATACCATCTATACCATCTGGACCATCTATACCATCTTACCATCTGGACCTGCTATACCATCTATACCATCTAGACCTGCTATACCATCTATACCATCTATACCATCTGGACCTGCTATACCAGCTATACCATCTAGACCTGCTATACCATCTATACCATCTATACCATCTGGACCTGCTATACCATCTATACCATCTGGACCATCTATACCATCTATACCATCTAGACCATCTGGACCTGCTATACCATCTATACCATCTGGACCGGCTATACCATCTATACCATCTGGACCTGCTATACCATCTATACCATCTATACCATCTATACCATCTGGACCTGCTATACCATCTATACCATCTATACCTGCTCTACCATCTTGACCTGCTATAACATCTATACCATCTGGACCTGCTATACCATCTATACCATCTGGACCATCTAGACCATCTATACCATCTATACCATCTATACCATCTATACCATCCAGACCATCTGGACCTGCTATACCATCTATACCATCTGGACCATCTATACCATCTATACCATCTGGACCATCTATACCATCTATACCATCTGGACCATCTATACCATCTATACCATCTGGACCATCTAGACCATCTATACCATCTATACCATCTGGACCATCTATACCATCTATACCATCTATACCATCTATACCATCCAGACCATCTATACCATCTATACCATCTATACCATCCAGACCATCTGGACCTGCTATACCATCCAGACCATCTGATTAACTTTGATTTAGCTGTTTTAAGAAACAGGAGCATAGAAGAAGATTAGAGAGGAAAATATAAGGACGCTGTTGTTGGAGACAGTGGAAGGTGTGGACGCAGTCGTGTGTGTATGAAGGCTGTGTGTGTGTGTCTGAAGGCTGTGTGTGTGTGTCTGAAGGCTGTGTGTGTGTGTCTGTATGTGTGTATGTGTGTGTGTGTGTGTCTGAAGGCTGTGTGTGTGTGTGTATGTCTGTATGTGTGTGTGTCTGAAGGCTGTGTGTGTGTGTGTCTGTATGTGTGTGTGTGAAGGCTGTGTGTGTGTGTCTGTATGTGTGTGTGTGAAGGCTGTGTGTGTGTGTGTGTCTGAAGGCTGTGTGTGTGTGTGTGTGTGTGTGTGTGTGTGTGTGTGTGTGTGTGTGTGTGTGTGTGTGTGTGTGTGTGTGTGTGTGTGTGTGTGTGTGTGTGTGAAGGCTGTGTGTGTGTGTCTGAAGGCTGTGTGTGTGTGTCTGTATGTGTGTGTGTGAAGGCTGTGTGTGTGTGTGTGTCTGAAGGCTGTGTGTGTGTGTGTGTGTGTGTGTCTGAAGGCTGTGTGTGTGTGTCTGAAGGCTGTGTGTGTGTGTCTGTATGTGTGTGTGTGAAGGCTGTGTGTGTGTGTGTGTCTGAAGGCTGTGTGTGTGTGTGTGTGTGTGTGTGTGTGTGTGTGTGTGTGTGTGTGTGTGTGTCTGAAGGGTGTGTGTGTGTCTGAAGGCTGTGTGTGTGTTTCTGTATGTGTGTGTGTGAAGGCTGGGTGTGTGTGTGTCTGAAGGCTGTGTGTGTGTGTGTGTGTGTGTGTGTGTGTGTGTGTGTGTGTGTGTGTGTGTGTGTGTGTGTGTGTGTGTGTGTGTGTGTGTGTGTGTGTGTGTGTGTGTGTGTGTGTCTGAAGGGTGTGTGTGTGTGTGTGTCTGAAGGGTGTGTGTGTGTGTTTGTGTGTGTGTATGTGTGTGTGTCTGAAGGCTGTGTGTGTGTGTGAAGGCTGTGTGTGTGTGTGTGTGTGTGTGTGTGTGTGTGTGTGTGTGTGTGTGTGTGTGTGTGTGTGTGTGTGTGTGTGTGTGTGTGTGTGTGTGTGTGTGTGTGTGTGTGAAAGGCTGTGTGTGTGTGTGTGTGTGTGTGTGTGTGTGTGAAGGGTGTGTGTGTGTCTGAAGGCTGTGTGTGTGTGTCTGTATGTGTGTGTGTGAAGGCTGGGTGTGTGTGTGTGTCTGAAGGCTGTGTGTGTGTGTGTGTGTGTGTGTGTGTGTCTGAAGGGTGTGTGTGTGTGTGTGTCTGAAGGGTGTGTGTGTGTGTTTGTATGTGTGTGTGTCTGAAGGCTGTGTGTGTGTGTGTGTGTGTGTTCCCGTCTCACCCAGCACTGTGACGGCAGCGGAGGAGTGTGCGCAGCCCCTCTGATTACAGGCGGTGCAGGTGTAGAGACCGGCGTCCTCTTCTCTGACTCGCTGGATACTCAAAGTCCTGTTGGCGTCCTGTAGCTGCAGTCCTACACACACACACACACACACACACACACACACACACACACACACACACACACACACACACACACACACACACACACACACACACACACACACACACACACACACACACACACACACACACACACACACACACACACACACACACACACACACACACACACACACACACTCATGTGATTGACAGGGCTGCTTGAGTGTCTGTTCCCAGAAGGAAGAGAGGAAGAGGAAAGAGGGAGAAAGGACACATGGAGATTAGGAGACACAGGGAGACACAGGGAGAGAGAGGGAGACACAGGGAGAGAGAGGGAGACACAGGGAGAGAGAGGGAGACACAGGGAGAGAGAGGGAGACACAGGGAGAGAGAGGGAGACACAGGGAGAGAGGGAGAGAGAGGGAGACACAGGGAGAGAGGGAGACACAGGGAGAGAGAGGGAGACACAGGGAGAGAGAGGGAGAGAGAGGGAGACACAGGGAGAGAGGGAGACACAGGGAGAGAGAGGGAGACACAGGGAGAGAGAGGGAGACACAGGGAGAGAGGGAGACACAGGGAGAGAGAGGGAGAGAGAGGGAGACACAGGGAGAGAGGGAGACACAGGGAGAGAGAGGGAGACACAGGGAGAGAGAGGGAGACACAGGGAGAGAGAGGGAGACACAGGGAGAGAGAGGGACAGAGACACAGGGAGAGAGGGAGACACAGAGAGAGAGAGAGACACAGGGAGAGAGAGGGAGACACAGGGAGAGAGAGGAGAGAGAGGAGACACAGGGAGAGAGGGAGACACAGGGAGAGAGAGGGAGAGGGAGACACAGGGAGAGAGAGGGAGACACACAGGGAGAGAGAGGGAGATTAGGAGACACAGGGAGAGAGAGGGAGAGAGAGGGAGACACAGGGAGAGAGAGGGAGACACAGGGAGAGAGAGGGAGACACAGGGAGAGACACCACTCTGAGGGAGACACAGGGAGAGAGAAGACACAGGGAGAGAGAGGGAGACACAGGGAGATAGAGGGAGATTAGGAGACACAGGGAGAGAGAGGGAGACACAGGGAGATAGAGGGAGATTAGGAGACACAGGGAGAGAGAGGGAGACACAGGGAGATTAGGAGACACAGGGAGAGAGAGGGAGACACAGGGAGATTAGGAGACACAGGGAGAGAGAGGGAGACACAGGGAGAGAGTGAGACACAGGGAGAGAGAGGGAGACACAGGGAGAGAGAGGGAGACACAGGGAGAGAGAGGGAGACACAGGGAGAGAGAGGGAGAGAGAGGGAGACACAGGGAGAGAGGGAGACACAGGGAGAGAGAGAGAGACACAGGGAGAGAGAGAGAGACACAGGGAGAGAGAGGGAGACACAGGGAGAGAGAGGGAGAGAGAGGGAGACACAGGGAGAGAGGGAGACACAGGGAGAGAGAGGGAGAGAGAGGGAGACACAGGGAGAGAGGGAGACACAGGGAGAGAGAGGGAGAGAGAGGGAGACACAGGGAGAGAGGGAGACACAGGGAGAGAGAGGGAGATTAGGAGACACAGGGAGAGAGAGGGAGAGAGAGGGAGACACAGGGAGAGAGAGGGAGACACAGGGAGAGAGAGGGAGACACAGGGAGAGAGGGAGAGAGAGGGAGACACAGGGAGAGAGGGAGACACAGGGAGAGAGAGGGAGACACAGGGAGAGAGAGGGAGACACAGGGAGAGAGAGGGAGAGAGAGGGAGACACAGGGAGAGAGGGAGACACAGGGAGAGAGAGGGAGAGAGAGGGAGACACAGGGAGAGAGGGAGACACAGGGAGAGAGAGGGAGAGAGAGGGAGACACAGGGAGAGAGGGAGACACAGGGAGAGAGAGGGAGATTAGGAGACACAGGGAGAGAGAGGGAGAGAGAGGGAGACACAGGGAGAGAGAGGGAGACACAGGGAGATAGAGGGAGATTAGGAGACACAGGGAGAGAGAGGGAGACACAGGGAGATAGAGGGAGATTAGGAGACACAGGGAGAGAGAGGGAGACACAGGGAGATAGAGGGAGATTAGGAGACACAGGGAGAGAGAGGGAGACACAGGGAGATAGAGGGAGATTAGGAGACACAGGGAGAGAGAGGGAGACACAGGGAGATTAGGAGACACAGGGAGAGAGAGGGAGACACAGGGAGATTAGGAGACACAGGGAGAGAGAGGGAGACACAGGGAGAGAGGGAGACACAGGGAGAGAGAGGGAGAGAGAGGGAGACACAGGGAGAGAGGGAGACACAGGGAGAGAGAGGGAGAGAGAGGGAGACACAGGGAGAGAGGGAGACACAGGGAGAGAGAGGGAGACACAGGGAGAGAGAGGGAGAGAGAGGGAGACACAGGGAGAGAGGGAGACACAGGGAGAGAGAGAGAGAGAGGGAGACACAGGGAGAGAGGAGACACAGGGAGAGAGAGGGAGAGACAGGGAGACACAGGGAGAGAGGGAGACACAGGGAGAGAGAGGGAGATTAGAGACACAGGGAGACACAGGGAGAGAGAGGAGACACAGGGAGAGAGAGGGAGACACAGGGAGATAGAGGGAGATTAGGAGACACAGGGAGAGAGAGGGAGACACAGGGAGATAGAGGGAGATTAGGAGACACAGGGAGAGAGAGGGAGACACAGGGAGATAGAGGGAGATTAGGAGACACAGGGAGAGAGAGGAGACACAGGGAGATAGAGGGAGATTAGGAGACACAGGGAGAGAGAGGGAGACACAGGGATTAGGAGACACAGGGAGAGAGAGGGAGACACAGGGAGATAGAGGGAGATTAGGAGACACAGGGAGAGAGAGGGAGACACAGGGAGATAGAGGGAGATTAGGAGACACAGGGAGAGAGAGGGAGACACAGGAGATTAGGAGACACAGGGAGAGAGAGGGAGACACAGGGAGATAGAGGGAGATTAGGAGACACAGGGAGAGAGAGGGAGACACAGGGAGATTAGGAGACACAGGGAGAGAGAGGGAGACACAGGGAGATTAGGAGACACAGGGAGAGAGAGGGAGACACAGGGAGAGAGGGAGACACAGGGAGAGACACAGGGAGAGAGGGAGACACAGGGAGAGAGAGAGAGAGAGAGGGAGACACAGGGAGAGAGGGAGACACAGGGAGATAGAGGGAGACACAGGGAGATAGAGGGAGATTAGGAGACACAGGGAGAGAGAGGGAGACACAGGGAGATTAGGAGACACAGGGAGATAGAGGGAGACACAGGGAGAGAGAGGGAGACACAGGGAGATTAGGAGACACAGGGAGATAGAGGGAGACACAGGGAGATAGAGGGAGACACAGGGAGAGAGAGGGAGACACAGGGAGATTAGGAGACACAGGGAGAGAGAGGGAGACACAGGGAGATAGAGGGAGACACAGGGAGAGAGAGGGAGACACAGGGAGATTAGGAGACACAGGCAGAGAGAGGGAGACACAGGGAGATTAGGAGACACAGGGAGAGAGAGGGAGACACAGGAGATTAGGAGACACAGGGAGAGAGAGGGAGACACAGGGAGATTAGGAGACACAGGGAGAGAGAGGGAGACACAGGGAGATTAGGAGACACAGGGAGAGAGAGGGAGACACAGGGAGATTAGGAGACACAGGGAGAGAGAGGGAGACACAGGGAGATTAGGAGACACAGGGAGATTAGGAGACACAGGGAGATTAGGAGACACAGGGAGAGAGAGGGAGACACAGGGAGATTAGGAGACACAGGGAGATTAGGAGACACAGGGAGATTAGGAGACACAGGGAGAGAGAGGGAGACACAGGGAGATTAGGAGACAAAGGGAGAGAGAGGGAGACACAGGGAGATTAGGAGACACAGGGAGATTAGGAGACACAGGGAGAGAGAGGGAGACACAGGGAGATTAGGAGACACAGGGAGATTAGGAGACACAGGGAGATTAGGAGACACAGGGAGATTAGGAGACACAGGGAGATTAGGAGACACAGGGAGAGAGAGAGACACAGGGAGATTAGGAGACACAGGGAGATTAGGAGACACAGATTAGGAGACACAGGGAGAGAGGAGACACAGGGAGATTAGGAGACACAGGGAGATTAGGAGACACAGGGAGATTAGGAGACACAGGGAGAGAGAGGGAGACACAGGGAGATTAGGAGACACAGGGAGAGAGAGGGAGACACAGGGAGATTAGGAGACACAGGGAGATTAGGAGACACAGGGAGATAGAGGGAGAGAGGGAGACACAGGGAGATAGAGGGAGAGAGGGAGACACAGGGAGATAGAGGGAGACACAGGGAGACCCCAGGGAGATTAGGAGACACAGGGAGACCCCAGGGAGATTAGGAGACACAGGGAGACCCCAGGGAGATTAGGAGACACAGGGAGACCCCATGGAGATTAGGAGACACAGGGAGATAGAGGGAGAGAGGGAGACACAGGAAGACCCCAGGGAGATTAGGAGACACAGGGAGATAGAGGGAGAGAGGGAGACACAGGGAGACCCCAGGGAGATTAGGAGACACAGGGAGAGAGAGGGAGAGAGGGAGACACAGGAAGACCCCAGGGAGATTAGGAGACACAGGAAGACCCCAGGGAGATTAGGAGACACAGGGAGAGAGAGGGAGAGAGGGAGACACAGGAAGACCCCAGGGAGATTAGGAGACACAGGGAGAGAGAGGGAGAGAGGGAGACACAGGAAGACCCCAGGGAGATTAGGAGACACAGGGAGAGAGAGGGAGACACAGGGAGACACAGGGAGAGAGAGGGAGACACAGGGAGACACAGGGAGAGAGAGGGAGACACAGGGAGACACAGGGAGAGAGAGGGACACACAGGGAGAGAGAGGGGGACACTGGGAGAGAGAGGGAGAGAGAGGGAGACACAGGGAGAGAGGGAGACACAGGGAGAGAGAGGGAGATTAGGAGACACAGGGAGAGAGAGGGAGAGAGAGGGAGACACAGGGAGAGAGAGGGAGACACAGGGAGATAGAGGGAGATTAGGAGACACAGGGAGAGAGAGGGAGACACAGGGAGATAGAGGGAGATTAGGAGACACAGGGAGAGAGAGGGAGACACAGGGAGATAGAGGGAGATTAGGAGACACAGGGAGAGAGAGGGAGACACAGGGAGATAGAGGGAGATTAGGAGACACAGGGAGAGAGAGGGAGACACAGGGAGATTAGGAGACACAGGGAGAGAGAGGGAGACACAGGGAGATAGAGGGAGATTAGGAGACACAGGGAGAGAGAGGGAGACACAGGGAGATAGAGGGAGATTAGGAGACACAGGGAGAGAGAGGGAGACACAGGGAGATTAGGAGACACAGGGAGAGAGAGGGAGACACAGGGAGATAGAGGGAGATTAGGAGACACAGGGAGAGAGAGGGAGACACAGGGAGATTAGGAGACACAGGGAGAGAGAGGGAGACACAGGGAGATAGAGGGAGATTAGGAGACACAGGGAGAGAGAGGGAGACACAGGGAGATTAGGAGACACAGGGAGATAGAGGGAGACACAGGGAGAGAGAGGGAGACACAGGGAGATTAGGAGACACAGGGAGATAGAGGGAGACACAGGGAGATAGAGGGAGACACAGGGAGAGAGAGGGAGACACAGGGAGAGAGAGGGAGACACAGGGAGAGAGAGGGAGACACAGGGAGATTAGGAGACACAGGGAGAGAGAGGGAGACACAGGGAGATTAGGAGACACAGGGAGAGAGAGGGAGACACAGGGAGATTAGGAGACACAGGGAGACAGAGGGAGACACAGGGAGATTAGGAGACACAGGGAGAGAGAGGGAGACACAGGGAGATTAGGAGACACAGGGAGAGAGAGGGAGACACAGGGAGATTAGGAGACACAGGGAGAGAGAGGGAGACACAGGGAGATTAGGAGACACAGGGAGATTAGGAGACACAGGGAGAGAGAGAGACACAGGGAGATTAGGAGACACAGGGAGATTAGGAGACACAGGGAGATTAGGAGACACAGGGAGATTAGGAGACACAGGGAGAGAGAGGGAGACACAGGGAGATTAGGAGACACAGGGAGAGAGAGGGAGACACAGGGAGATTAGGAGACACAGGGAGATTAGGAGACACAGGGAGAGAGAGGGAGACACAGGGAGATTAGGAGACACAGGGAGATTAGGAGACACAGGGAGATTAGGAGACACAGGGAGAGAGAGGGAGACACAGGGAGATTAGGAGACACAGGGAGAGAGAGAGACACAGGATTAGGAGACACAGGGAGATTAGGAGACACAGGGAGATAGAGGGAGAGAGGGAGACACAGGGAGATAGAGGGAGAGAGGGAGACACAGGGAGATAGAGGGAGACACAGGGAGACCCCAGGGAGATTAGGAGACACAGGGAGACCCCAGGGAGATTAGGAGACACAGGGAGACCCCAGGGAGATTAGGAGACACAGGGAGACCCCATGAGATTAGGAGACACAGGGAGATAGAGGGAGAGAGGGAGACACAGGAAGACCCCAGGGAGATTAGGAGACACAGGGAGATAGAGGGAGAGAGGGAGACACAGGGAGACCCCAGGGAGATTAGGAGACACAGGGAGAGAGAGGGAGAGAGGGAGACACAGGAAGACCCCAGGGAGATTAGGAGACACAGGAAGACCCCAGGGAGATTAGGAGACACAGGGAGAGAGAGGGAGAGGGAGACACAGGAAGACCCCAGGAGATTAGGAGACACAGGGAGAGAGAGGGAGAGAGGGAGACACAGGAAGACCCCAGGGAGATTAGGAGACACAGGGAGAGAGAGGGAGACAGGGAGACACAGGGAGAGAGAGGGAGACACAGGGAGACACAGGGAGAGAGAGGGAGACACAGGAGACACAGGGAGAGAGAGGGACACACAGGAGAGAGAGGGGGACACTGGGAGAGAGAGGGAGAGAGAGACACAGGGAGAGAGGGAGACACAGGGAGAGAGAGGGAGATTAGGAGACACAGGGAGAGAGAGGGAGAGGGAGACACAGGGAGAGAGAGGGAGACACAGGGAGATAGAGGGAGATTAGGAGACACAGGGAGAGAGAGGGAGACACAGGGAGATAGAGGGAGATTAGGAGCACAGGGAGAGAGAGAGGAGACACAGGGAGATAGAGGGAGATTAGGAGACACAGGGAGAGAGAGGGAGACACAGGGAGATAGAGGAGATTAGGAGACACAGGGAGAGAGAGGGAGACACAGGGAGATTAGGAGACACAGGGAGAGAGAGGGACACACAGGGAGATAGAGGGAGATTAGGAGACACAGGGAGAGAGAGGGAGACACAGGGAGATAGAGGGAGATTAGGAGACACAGGGAGAGAGAGGGAGACACAGGGAGATTAGGAGACACAGGGAGAGAGAGGGAGACACAGGGAGATAGAGGGAGATTAGGAGACACAGGGAGAGAGAGGAGAGACAGGGAGATTAGGAGACACAGGGAGAGAGAGGGGGAGATAGAGGGAGATTAGGAGACACAGGGAGAGAGAGGGAGACACAGGGAGATTAGGAGACACAGGGAGATAGAGGGAGACACAGGGAGAGAGAGGGAGACACAGGGAGATTAGGAGACACAGGGAGATAGAGGGAGACACAGGGAGATAGAGGGAGACACAGGGAGAGAGAGGGAGACACAGGGAGATTAGGAGACACAGGGAGAGAGAGGAGACACAGGGAGATAGGGGAGACACAGGGAGAGAGAGGGAGACACAGGGAGATTAGGAGACACAGGGAGAGAGAGGAGACACAGGGAGATTAGGAGACACAGGGAGAGAGAGGGAGACACAGGGAGATTAGGAGACACAGGGAGACAGAGGGAGACACAGGGAGATTAGGAGACACAGGGAGAGAGAGGAGACACAGGGAGATTAGGAGACACAGGGAGAGAGAGGGAGACACAGGGAGATTAGGAGACACAGGGAGAGAGAGGGAGACACAGGGAGATTAGGAGACACAGGGAGATTAGGAGACACAGGGAGAGAGAGGGAGACACAGGGAGATTAGGAGACACAGGGAGATTAGGAGACACAGGGAGATTAGGAGACACAGGGAGATTAGGAGACACAGGGAGAGAGAGGGAGACACAGGGAGATTAGGAGACACAGGGAGAGAGAGGAGACACAGGGAGATTAGGAGACACAGGGAGATTAGGAGACACAGGGAGAGAGAGGGAGACACAGGGAGATTAGGAGACACAGGGAGATTAGGAGACACAGGGAGATTAGGAGACACAGGGAGATTAGGAGACACAGGGAGATTAGGAGACACAGGGAGAGAGAGGGAGACACAGGGAGATTAGGAGACACAGGGAGATTAGGAGACACAGGGAGAGAGAGGGAGACACAGGGAGATTAGGAGACACAGGGAGATTAG
>NC_060195.1:445000-465000 GCF_021184085.1 Oncorhynchus gorbuscha | reverse complement strand
CTGGTTGTTTCCATGCTACTCTGGTTGTCCTGGTTGATTCCATGCTACTCTGTCTCTTCTTGTCCTGGTTGTTTCCATGCTACTCTGTCTCTTCTTGTCCTGGTTGATTCCATGCTACTCTGGTTGTCTTGG
The DNA here is from genome assembly GCF_021184085.1 of Oncorhynchus gorbuscha. Lineage (NCBI taxonomy): Eukaryota > Metazoa > Chordata > Actinopteri > Salmoniformes > Salmonidae > Oncorhynchus > Oncorhynchus gorbuscha. The sequence continues at coordinate 464,868 of NC_060195.1, read as the reverse complement.
TTGTTTCCATGCTACTCTGGTTGTCCTGGTTGTTTCCATGCTACTCTGGTTGTCCTGGTTGTTTCCATGCTACTCTGTCTCTTCTTGTCCTGGTTGTTTCCATGCTACTCTGTCTCTTGTTGTCCTGGTTGATTCCATGCTACTCTGTCTCTTCTTGTCCTGGTTGATTCCATGCTACTCTGTCTCTTGTTGTCCTGGTTGTCCTGGTTGTTTCCATGCTACTCTGTCTCTTCTTGTCCTGGTTGATTCCATGCTACTCTGTCTCTTGTTGTCCTGGTGTGGCTGTGTTCTGCTGGTTGATGAGAACACGGTCTCTTCTATAGAAGTTGACTCAAACCTTTCCTCTGCCACGCCTGCCACTCCCTCACAACAGGAACTGACCTCACAGGTGTGACCCACAACAGGAACTGACCTCACAGGTGTGACCCACAACAGGAACTGACCTCACAGGTGTGACCCACAAGAGGACATTTGCTGTGTGTGCGTTTGCATTTGTGTGTGAGTGTCCGTTAGTCTGTGTGTGTGTGTGTGTATATGTGTGTGTTTATGTGTGTGTGTGTGTGTGCGTGCGTGCGTGCGTGCGTGCGTGCGTGCGTGCGTGGGTGCGTGCGTGTGTGTGTGTGTGTGTGTTTATTCCCATTTTCCTCAGGAAGTGTGCTCAGGAAGAGGGTTCAAAATATTTCTGGTGTGGAAACGGAACACTTAACCTCTCTTCTCTCTGATTGACAAATACTGTTGTATTCAATACAGTTCACTATTAGGGACACTAGGTGAAAACGCTCCAGTTCACTATTAGGGACACTAGGTGAAAACGCTCCAGTTCACTATTAGGGACACTAGGTGAAAACGCTCCAGTTCACTATTAGGGACACTAGGTGAAAACGCTCCAGCTCAGGGTTAGGGACACTAGGTGAAAACGCTCCAGTTCACTATTAGGGACACTAGGTGAAAACGCTCCAGTTCACACTAGGTGAAAACTCTCCAGTTCAGGGACACTAGGTGAAAACGCTCCAGTTCACGATTAGGGACACTAGGTGAAAACTCTCCAGTTCAGGGTTAGGGACACTGGGTGAAAACGCTCCAGTTCACTATTAGGGACACTGGGTGAAAACACTCCAGTTCACTATTAGGGACACTAGGTGAAAACGCTCCAGTTCACTATTAGGGACACTAGGTGAAAACGCTCCAGTTCACTATTAGGGACACTAGGTGAAAACACTCCAGTTCACTATTAGGGACACTAGGTGAAAACGCTCCAGTTCACTATTAGGGACACTAGGTGAAAATGATCCAGTTCACTATTAGGGACACTAGGTGAAAACGCTCCAGTTCACTATTAGGGACACTAGGTGAAAACGCTCCACTTCACTATTAGGGACACTAGGTGAAAACGCTCCAGTTCACTATTAGGGACACTAGGTGAAAATGATCCAGTTCACTATTAGGGACACTAGGTGAAAACGCTCCAGTTCACTATTAGGGACACTGGGTGAAAATGATCCAGTTCACTATTAGGGACACTAGGTGAAAACGCTCCAGTTCAGGGTTAGGGGACACTGGGTGAAAACGCTCCAGTTCACTATTACGGACACTAGGTGAAACCAGGCTATGAGGGGTGGCCAGTCCTCTTCTGGCTGTGCCGGGTGGAGATTATAACAGAACATGGCCAAGATGATAGCCTACAATAATTTAATAACATGGTCATGATTCAATATTTGGATAACGTTCAGAGAACAGTCAGAGAACGTTCATATAACGCTCAGAGAACATTCAGAGAACGTTCAGATAACGTTCAGAGAACAGTCAGAGAACGTTCAGATAACGTTCAGAGACCAGACAGAGAACGTTTAGATAACGTTCAGATAACGTTCAGAGACCAGTCAGAGAACGTTTAGATAACATTCTGATAACATTGGTTCTCAGGAAAATGTTGAAATGTCAGTACTGTGAGAGATCTAAGAGGTACTTGATCACAATGATAAAATAATGGACTAAAGCTGAATGATTAAACATTCAGATAACGTTCAGATAGCGTTCAGATAGCATTCAGATAGCATTCAGATAGCATTCAGATAGCGTTCAGATAGCATTCAGATAGCATTCAGATAGCATTCAGATAGCATTCAGATAGCATTCAGATAGCATTCAGATAGCATTCAGATAGCATTCAGATAGCATTCAGATAACATTCAGATAGCATTCAGATAGCATTCAGATAGCATTCAGATAGCATTCAGATAGCGTTCAGATAGCATTCAGATAGCATTCAGATAGCATTCAGATAGCATTCAGATAGCATTCAGATAGCATTCAGATAGCATTCAGATAGCATTCAGATAGCATTCAGATAGCATTCAGATAGCATTCAGATAACATTTGTAGTATTGTTAAATGGTGTAGACTTTTGTTTAAGGGAGTGAGAACCAACCTTCTGCCTCCCGTCCACCACTTCGACTGACGTCTCGATGTTTTCTATTTTATTAACGGTGTTCTGTGAGTCCAGGTCCTGCCAGTTCTGACAGTCTGAGACGCTGTCGCTACGCCCTTTACGATCCCTCCGACTCCTACAAAACACAAAACACAACAACATAGTCTTTCACCACGGCCCGTAGGCACCCTATCCCCTATATAGTGCACTACTTTAGACCAGGGGTGGCACCCTATCCCCTATATAGTGCACTACTTTAGACCAGGGGTGGCACCCTATTCCCTATATAGTACACTACTTTAGACCAGGGGTGGCACCCTATTCCCTATATAGTACACTACTTTAGACCAGGGGTGGCACCCTATTCCCTATATAGTAAACTACTTTAGACCAGGGGTGGCACCCTATTCCCTATATAGTGCACTACTTTAGACCAGGGGTGGCACCCTATTCCCTATATAGTACACTACTTTAGACCAGGGGTGGCACCCTATTCCCTATATAGTACACTACTTTAGACCAGGGGTGGCACCCTATTCCCTATATAGTGCACTACTTTAGACCAGGGGTGGCACCCTATTCCCTATATAGTGCACTACTTTAGACCAATGCTTTTAGGGTTCATTGATTGACAGATTTGTAAAGGTGAAACAATTTGTTCTACTGGCTGATGTTCTACTGACTGATGTTCTACTGTTCTACTGGCTGATGTTCTACTGTTCTACTGGCTGATGTTACTAATGTTCTACTGGCTGATGTTACTACTGTTCTACTGGCTGATGTTACTACTGTTCTACTGGCTGATGTTCTACTGTTCTACTGGCTGATGTTCTACTGTTCTCCTGGCTGATGTTCTACTGTCTACTGGCTGATGTTCTACTGTTCTACTGGGTGATGTTCTACTGGCTGATGTTCTACTGTCTACTGGCTGATGTTCTAACGTCTACTGGCTGACGTTCTACTATCTACTGGCTGATGTTCTACTATCTACTGGCTGATGTTCTACTGTTCTACTGACTGATGTTCTACTGTCTACTGGCTGATGTTCTACTGTTCTACTGGCTGATGTTCTACTGTCTACTGGCTGATGTTCTACTGTCTACTGGCTGATGTTCTACTGTTCTACTGACTGATGTTCTACTGTTCTACTGACTGATGTTCTCCTGTTCTACTGGCTGATGTTCTACTGGTTGATGTTCTACTGGCTGATGTTCTACTGTTCTACTGACTGATGTTCTACTGTTCTACTGACTGATGTTCTACTGTTCTACTGACTGATGTTCTACTGGCTGATGTTACTACTGTTCTACTATCTACTGGCTGATGTTACTACTGTTCTACTGGCTGATGTTCTACTGTTCTACTGACTGATGTTCTACTGTTCTACTGGCTGATGTTACTACTGTTCTACTGGCTGATGTTACTACTGTTCTACTGGCTGATGTTACTACTGTTCTACTGGCTGATGTTACTACTGTTCTACTGGCTGATGTTACTACTGTTCTACTGACTGATGTTCTACTGTTCTACTGGCTGATGTTACTCATGTTCTACTGGCTGATGTTACTAGTGTTCTACTGGCTGATGTTACTACTGTTCTACTATCTACTGGCTGATGTTACTACTATTCTACTGGCTGATGTTACTACTGTTCTACTGGCTGATGTTCTACTGTTCTACTGACTGATGTTCTACTGTTCTACTGGCTGATGTTACTACTGTTCTACTATCTACTGGCTGATGTTACTACTGTTCTACTGGCTGATGTTACTACTGTTCTACTGGCTGATGTTACTACTGTTCTACTGACTGATGTTCTACTGTTCTCAGGCTCAGTTGTGTGTAATTCTCTCAGGCTGGGTGGGTGTAATTCTCTCAGGCTGGGTGGGTGTAATTCTCTCAGGATGGGTTGTGGGTAATTCTCTCAGGATGGGTTGTGGGTAATTCTCTCAGGATGGGTTGTGGGTAATTCTCTCAGGATGGGTTGTGGGTAATTCTCTCAGGATGGGTTGTGGGTAATTCTCTCAGGATGGGTTGTGTGTAATTCTCTCAGGATGGGTTGTGGGTAATTCTCTCAGGATGGGTTGTGGGTAATTCTCTCAGGATGGGTTGTGGGTAATTCTCTCAGGATGGGTTGTGGGTAATTCTCTCAGGATGGGTTGTGGGTAATTCTCTCAGGATGGGTTGTGGGTAATTCTCTCAGGATGGGTTGTGTGTAATTCTCTCAGGATGGGTTGTGTGTAATTCTCTCAGGATGGGTTGTGTGTAATTCTCTCAGGATGGGTTGTGGGTAATTCTCTCAGGCTGGATGGGTTGTGTAATTCTCTCAGGCTGGGTTGTGTGTAATTCTCTCAGGATGGGTGGGTGTAATTCTCTCAGGATGGGTTGTGTGTAATTCTCTCAGGATGGGTTGTGTGTAATTCTCTCAGGATGGGTTGTGGGTAATTCTCTCAGGATGGGTTGTGGGTAATTCTCTCAGGATGGGTGGGTGAATTCTCTCAGGATGGGTTGTGTGTAATTCTCTCAGGATGGGTTGTGTGTAATTCTCTCAGGATGGGTTGTGGGTAATTCTCTCAGGATGGGTGGGTGTAATTCTCTCAGGATGGGTTGTGGGTAATTCTCTCAGGATGGGTTGTGGGTAATTCTCTCAGGATGGATGGGTGTAATTCTCTCAGGATGGGTTGTGTGTAATTCTCTCAGGATGGGTTGTGGGTAATTCTCTCAGGATGGGTTGTGTGTAATTCTCTCAGGATGGGTTGTGGGTAATTCTCTCAGGATGGGTTGTGGGTAATTCTCTCAGGATGGGTTGTGGGTAATTCTCTCAGGATGGTGTGTGTACTGTATATACAGGTGTGTGTACTGTATATACAGGTGTGTGTACTGTATATACAGGTGTGTGTACTGTATATACAGGTGTGTGTACTGTATATACAGTTGTGTGTACTGTATATACAGGTGTGTGTACTGTATATACAGGTGTGTGTACTGTATATACAGGTGTGTATACTGTATATACAGGTGTGTGTACTGTATATACAGGTTTGTATACTGTATATACAGGTGTGTGTACTGTATATACAGGTGTGTGTACTGTATATACAGGTGTGTGTACTGTATATACAGGTGTGTGTTCTTACATGCGGTGAGTGCTGTTGAGGCCACAGGGGCTCCATCTCCTCCACTGCCAGGTGATATTGGGGGCGGGACGTCCGTACCCTGTACAGGTGAGGGTCTGGCTGCTGCCACGGCGATATGGGCTAGATGGTGCCGCTATTTCCTTCTCATGGATCTGAGGGGGAACTGAGGGAGGGGGGGGGTAAAGCGACGAGGAGAGGGGAGAATGAAGTGGAGGAAGGGGAGGGAAGGGGAAGGTAGAGTGACGAGGGAGACTCTAATCAGAGTATCAGACTTCAAATACATACAGTACCAGTCAAAAGTTTGGACACACCTTCCCATTCAACAGTTTAAAAAAAAATAATAGTGAAGACATTAAAACGATTAAATAACACATATGGAATCATGTAGTAACCAAAAAAAGTGTTAAACAAATCAAAATATGTTTATAAGTAGCCACCCTATGCCTTGATGACAGCTTTGCACACTCTTGGAAAACCCCTTGAATGAGTAGGTGTGTCCAAACTTTTCTGTACATCTAACATTTACAAATACCTGATTCATCTTGAGGCTGGTTTTATTGTACTGGCAAAATAAATCACACTCAGTTCAACTACACCACCGAGAGTGTTCAACTATGCCGGTGTGAGTGTGGGCTCAACTACACCGTTGAGAGTGTGTGTTCACCTACGCCGCTGAGAGTGTTCAACTACACCGCTGAGAGTGTTCAACTACACCACTGAGAGTGTTCACCTACACCACTGAGAGTGTTCAACTACACCGCTGAGAGTGTTCAACTACACCGCTGAGAGTGTTCAACTACACCACTGAGAGTGTTCAACTACACCACTGAGAGTGTTCAACTACACCACTGAGAGTGTTCAACTACACCACTGAGAGTGTTCAACTACACCACTGAGAGTGTTCACCTACACCACTGAGAGTGTTCACCTACACCACTGAGAGTGTTCACCTACACCACTGAGAGTGTTCAACTACACCACTGAGTGTTCACCTACACCACTGAGAGTGTGTGTTCAACTACACCACTGAGAGTGTTCACCTACACCACTGAGAGTGTTCAACTACACCACTGAGAGTGTTCAACTACACCACTGAGAGTGTGGGTTCAACTACACCACTGAGAGTGTGGGTTCAACTACACCACTGAGAGTGTGGGTTCAACTACACCACTGAGAGTGTTCAACTACACGCTGAGAGTGTGGGTTCAACTACACCACTGAGAGTGTTCAACTACACCACTGAGAGTGTTCAACTACACCACTGAGAGTGTTCAACTACACGCTGAGAGTGTTCAACTACACGCTGAGAGTGTTCAACTACACGCTGAGAGTGTTCAACTACACCACTGAGAGTGTTCAACTACACGCTGAGAGTGTGATGGTTATGGTCATAGTTACCGTTGACAATGAGAATGATGGTTGTGGTGATGATTACCGTTGACAATGAGTGTGATGGTTATGGTTATAGTTACCATTGACGATGAGTGTGGTGTTATGGTGATGGTTACCGTTGACGATGAGTGTGATGGTTGTGGTGATAGTTACCATTGACGATGAGTGTGATGGTTATGGTGATAGTTACCGTTGACGATGAGTGTGGTGTTATGGTGATGGTTACCGTTGACGATGAGTGTGGTGTTATGGTGATGGTTACCGTTGACCATGAGTGTGATGGTTGTGGTGATAGTTACCGTTGACAATGAGTGTGATGGTTGTGGTGATGGTTACCATTGACGATGAGTGTGGTGTTATGGTGATGGTTACAGTTGACGATGAGTGTGATGTTATGGTTATGGTGATGGTTACCGTTGACAATGAAAATGATGGTTATGGTGATGGTTACCGTTGACAATGAGTGTGATGGTTGTGGTGATAGTTACCGTTGACGATGAGTGTGATGGTTATGGTGATGGTTACCGTTGATGAGTGTGATGGTTATGGTGATGATTACCGTTGATGAGTGTGATGGTTGTGGTGATGGTTACCGTTGACAATGAGAATGATGGTGAGTCTCCTCTCCAGCAAGGCCGCGTTGTTCTTGAGGACGACGGTGTAGTTCCCAGCATCCTCAGGGTGAACGTCTCTGATCTCTAAGTTATAGTGCTGATGGAGACGCATCCTGTTGAACTCTGGACGACGGCTGATCAACTTATCACCTTTATACCTGAGAGAACATCCACACAAAAAGGAATACAGAGTTGAACTTTATTTCGAAAAATGTTGTAGCAAACAAGTATTATTAAATACATGCACCAGAAACAGGGTACACTTTGGGACTTGTCAGATCGATATCAGCAAACCTAGTTCTGAAAGAGGATTTAGTAGAGGGCGTCCTCACAACAAACCTAGTTCTGAAAGAGGATTTAGTAGAGGGCGTCCTCACAACAAACCTAGTTCTGAAAGAAGATTTAGTAGAGGGCGTCCTCACAACAAACCTAGTTCTGAAAGAGGATTTAGTAGAGGGCGTCCTCACAACAAACCTAGTTCTGAAAGAGGATTTAGTAGAGGGCGTCCTCACAACAAACCTAGTTCTGAAAGAGGATTTAGTTCTGAAAGAGGATTTAGTAGAGGGCGTCCTCACAACAAACCTAGTTCTGAAAGAGGATTTAGTAGAGGGCGTCCTCACAACAAACCTAGTTCTGAAAGAGGATTTAGTAGAGGGCGTCCTCACAACAAACCTAGTTCTGAAAGAGGATTTAGTAGAGGGCGTCCTCACAACAAACCTAGTTCTGAAAGAGGATTTAGTTCTGAGAGGGAGGGCGTCCTCACAACAAACCTAGTTCTGAAAGAGGATTTAGTAGAGGGCGTCCTCACAACAAACCTAGTTCTGAAAGAGGATTTAGTAGAGGGCGTCCTCACAACAAACCTAGTTCTGAAAGAGGATTTAGTAGAGGGCGTCCTCACAACAAACCTAGTTCTGAAAGAGGATTTAGTAGAGGGCGTCCTCACAACAAACCTAGTTCTGAAAGAGGATTTAGTAGAGGGCGTCCTCACAACAAACCTAGTTCTGAAAGAGGATTTAGTAGAGGGCGTCCTCACAACAAACCTAGTTCTGAAAGAGGATTTAGTAGAGGGCGTCCTCACAACAAACCTAGTTCTGAAAGAGGATTTAGTAGAGGGCGTCCTCACAACAAACCTAGTTCTGAAAGAGGATTTAGTAGAGGGCGTCCTCACAACAAACCTAGTTCTGAAATTTAGAGGGGCGTCCTCATTTAGTTCTGAAAGAGGAGGGCGTCCTCACAACAAACCTAGTTCTGAAAGAGGATTTAGTAGAGGGCGTCCTCACAACAAACCTAGTTCTGAAAGAGGATTTAGTAGAGGGCGTCCTCACAACAAACCTAGTTCTGAAAGAGGATTTAGTAGAGGGCGTCCTCACAACAAACCTAGTTCTGAAAGAGGATTTAGTAGAGGGCGTCCTCACAACAAACCTAGTTCTGAAAGAGGATTTAAGAGGGCGTCCTCACAACAAACCTAGTTCTGAAAGAGGATTTAGTAGAGGGCGTCCTCACAACAAACCTAGTTCTGAAAGAGGATTTAGTAGAGGGCGTCCTCACAACAAACCTAGTTCTGAAAGAGGATTTAGTAGAGGGCGTCCTCACAACAAACCTAGTTCTGAAAGAGGATTTAGTAGAGGGCGTCCTCACAACAAACCTAGTTCTGAAAGAGGATTTAGTAGAGGGCGTCCTCACAACAAACCTAGTTCTGAAAGAGGATTTAGTAGAGGGCGTCCTCACAACAAACCTAGTTCTGAAAACCTAGAGAGATTTAGTAGAGGGCGTCCTCACAACAAACCTAGTTCTGAAAGAGGATTTAGTTCTGAAAGAGGATTTAGTAGAGGGCGTCCTCACAACAAAAAGAGGATTTAGTAGTTCTGAAAAAGAGGATTTAGTAGAGGGCGTCCTCACAACCCTCTGTAAACCTAGTTCTGAAACCTAGTTCTGAAAGAGGATTTAGTAGAGGGCGTCCTCACAACAAACCTAGTTCTGAAAGAGGATTTAGTAGAGGGCGTCCTCACAACAAACCTAGTTCTGAAAGAGGATTTAGTAGAGGGCGTCCTCACAACAAACCTAGTTCTGAAAGAGGATTTAGTAGAGGGCGTCCTCACAACAAACCTAGTTCTGAAAGAGGATTTAGTAGAGGGCGTCCTCACAACAAACCTAGTTCTGAAAGAGGATTTAGTAGAGGGCGTCCTCACAACAAACCTAGTTCAACATTATGAAGATTAATGTTCCATATCAGATAGTTAATGTTCCATATCAGATAGTTAATGTTCCATATAGTTAATGTTCCATATAGTTAATGTTCCAGATAGTTAATGTTCCATATAGTTAATGTTCCATATCAGATAGTTAATGTTCCATATAGTTAATGTTCCATATAGTTAATGTTCCATATAGTTAATGTTCCATATAGTTAATGTTCCATATCAGATAGTTAATGTTCCATATCAGATAGTTAATGTTCCATATCAGATAGTTAATGTTCCATATAGTTAATGTTCCATATCAGATAGTTAATGTTCCATATAGTTAATGTTCCATATAGTTAATGTTCCATATAGTTAATGTTCCATATAGTTAATGTTCCATATAGTTAATGTTCCATATAGTTAATGTTCCATATCAGATAGTTAATGTTCCATATCAGATAGTTAATGTTCCATATCAGATAGTTAATGTTCCATATAGTTAATGTTCCATATAGTTAATGTTCCATATAGTTAATGTTCCATATCAGATAGTTAATGTTCCATATAGTTAATGTTCCATATAGTTAATGTTCCATATAGTTAATGTTCCATATAGTTAATGTTCCATATAGTTAATGTTCCATATCAGATAGTTAATGTTCCATATAGTTAATGTTCCATATAGTTAATGTTCCATATAGTTAATGTTCCAGATAGTTAATGTTCCATATCAGATAGTTAATGTTCCATATAGTTAATGTTCCATATCAGATAGTTATTGTTCCATATCAGATAGTTAATGTTCCATATCAGATAGTTAATGTTCCATATCAGATAGTTAATGTTCCATATCAGATAGTTAATGTTCCATATCAGATAGTTAATGTTCCATATAGTTAATGTTCCATATAGTTAATGTTCCATATAGTTAATGTTCCATATAGTTAATGTTCCATATCAGATAGTTAATGTTCCATATCAGATAGTTAATGTTCCATATAGTTAATGTTCCATATCAGATAGTTAATGTTCCAGATAGTTAATGTTCCATATCAGATAGTTAATGTTCCATATCAGATAGTTAATGTTCCATATCAGATAGTTAATGTTCCAGATAGTTAATGTTCCATATCAGATAGTTAATGTTCCATATAGTTAATGTTCCATATCAGATAGTTAATGTTCCATATCAGATAGTTAATGTTCCAGATAGTTAATGTTCCATATCAGATAGTTAATGTTCCATATAGTAAAAGTTCCATATAGTTAATGTTCCATATAGTTAATGTTCCATATAGTTAATGTTCCATATAGTTAATGTTCCATATCAGATAGTTAATTTTCCATATAGTTAATGTTCCATATCAGATAGTTAATGTTCCATATAGTTAATGTTCCATATAGTTAATGTTCCATATAGTTAATGTTCCAGATAGTTAATGTTCCAGATAGTTAATGTTCCAGATAGTTAATGTTCCAGATAGTTAATGTTCCATATAGTTAATGTTCCAGATAGTTAATGTTCCATATAGTTAATGTTCCAGATAGTTAATGTTCCATATAGTTAATGTTCCATATAGTTAATGTTCCATATAGTTAATGTTCCAGATAGTTAATGTTCCAGATAGTTAATGTTCCAGATAGTTAATGTTCCATATAGTTAATGTTCCATATAGTTAATGTTCCATATAGTTAATGTTCCAGATAGTTAATGTTCCAGATAGTTAATGTTCCATATAGTTAATGTTCCATATAGTTAATGTTCCAGATAGTTAATGTTCCAGATAGTTAATGTTCCATATAGTTAATGTTCCATATAGATAATGTTCCATATAGTTAATGTTCCATATAGTTAATGTTCCATATAGATAATGTTCCATATAGTTAATGTTCCATATAGTTAATGTTCCATATCAGATAGTTAATGTTCCATATAGATAATGTTCCATATAGATAATGTTCCATATAGTTAATGTTCCATATCAGATAGTTAATGTTCCATATCAGATAGTTAATGTTCCATATAGTTAATGTTCCATATAGTTAATGTTCCATATAGTTAATGTTCCATATAGTTAATGTTCCATATAGTTAATGTTCCATATAGTTAATGTTCCATATAGTTAATGTTCCATATAGTTAATGTTCCAGATAGTTAATGTTCCATATCAGATAGTTAATGTTCCATATAGTTAATGTTCCATATCAGATAGTTAATGTTCCATATCAGATAGTTAATGTTCCATATCAGATAGTTAATGTTCCATATCAGATAGTTAATGTTCCATATCAGATAGTTAATGTTCCATATCAGATAGTTAATGTTCCATATAGTTAATGTTCCATATAGTTAATGTTCCATATCAGATAGTTAATGTTCCAGATAGTTAATGTTCCATATAGTTAATGTTCCATATCAGATAGTTAATGTTCCATATAGTTAATGTTCCATATCAGATAGTTAATGTTCCATATCAGATAGTTAATGTTCCATATCAGATAGTTAATGTTCCATATCAGATAGTTAATGTTCCAGATAGTTAATGTTCCATATCAGATAGTTAATGTTCCATATCAGATAGTTAATGTTCCATATCAGATAGTTAATGTTCCATATCAGATAGTTAATGTTCCATATCAGATAGTTAATGTTCCAGATAGTTAATGTTCCATATCAGATAGTTAATGTTCCATATCAGATAGTTAATGTTCCATATCAGATAGTTAATGTTCCATATCAGATAGTTAATGTTCCAGATAGTTAATGTTCCATATCAGATAGTTAATGTTCCATATCAGATAGTTAATGTTCCATATCAGACAGATAATGTTCCATATAGTTAATGTTCCATATCAGATAGTTAATGTTCCATATCAGATAGTTAATGTTCCATATCAGATAGTTAATGTTCCATATCAGATAGTTAATGTTCCATATCAGATAGTTAATGTTCCATATCAGATAGTTAATGTTCCATATCAGATAGTTAATGTTCCATATAGTTAATGTTCCATATAGTTAATGTTCCATATAGTTAATGTTCCATATCAGATAGTTAATGTTCCAGATAGTTAATGTTCCATATAGTTAATGTTCCATATCAGATAGTTAATGTTCCATATAGTTAATGTTCCATATAGTTAATGTTCCATATCAGACAGTTAATGTTCCATATAGTTAATGTTCCATATCAGATAGTTAATGTTCCATATCAGATAGTTAATGTTCCATATAGTTAATGTTCCATATCAGATAGTTAATGTTCCATATAGTTAATGTTCCATATCAGATAGTTAATGTTCCATATCAGATAGTTAATGTTCCATATAGTTAATGTTCCATATCAGATAGTTAATGTTCCATATAGTTAATGTTCCATATCAGATAGTTAATGTTCCATATCAGATAGTTAATGTTCCAGATAGTTAATGTTCCATATAGTTAATGTTCCATATAGTTAATGTTCCATATCAGATAGTTAATGTTCCATATCAGATAGTTAATGTTCCATATCAGATAGTTAATGTTCCATATCAGCTAGTTAATGTTCCATATAGTTAATGTTCCAGATAGTTAATGTTCCAGATAGTTAATGTTCCATATCAGCTAGTTAATGTTCCAGATAGTTAATGTTCCATGGCAGATAGTTAATGTTCCATATAGTTAATGTTCCAGATAGTTAATGTTCCAGATAGTTAATGTTCCATATCAGCTAGTTAATGTTCCAGATAGTTAATGTTCCAGATAGTTAATGTTCCAGATAGTTAATGTTCCATATCAGATAGTTAATGTTCCATATAGTTAATGTTCCATATAGTTAATGTTCCATATAGTTAATGTTCCATATAGTTAATGTTCCATATAGTTAATGTTCCATATAGTTAATGTTCCATATAGTTAATGTTCCATATAGTTAATGTTCCATATAGTTAATGTTCCATATCAGATAGTTAATGTTCCATATCAGATAGTTAATGTTCCATATCAGATAGTTAATGTTCCATATAGTTAATGTTCCATATAGTTAATGTTCCATATAGTTAATGTTCCATATCAGATAGTTAATGTTCCATATAGTTAATGTTCCATATAGTTAATGTTCCATATAGTTAATGTTCCATATAGTTAATGTTCCATATAGTTAATGTTCCATATAGTTAATGTTCCATATCAGATAGTTAATGTTCCATATAGTTAATGTTCCATATAGTTAATGTTCCATATAGTTAATGTTCCAGATAGTTAATGTTCCATATCAGATAGTTAATGTTCCATATAGTTAATGTTCCATATCAGATAGTTATTGTTCCATATCAGATAGTTAATGTTCCATATCAGATAGTTAATGTTCCATATCAGATAGTTAATGTTCCATATCAGATAGTTAATGTTCCATATCAGATAGTTAATGTTCCATATAGTTAATGTTCCATATAGTTAATGTTCCATATAGTTAATGTTCCATATAGTTAATGTTCCATATCAGATAGTTAATGTTCCATATCAGATAGTTAATGTTCCATATAGTTAATGTTCCATATCAGATAGTTAATGTTCCAGATAGTTAATGTTCCATATCAGATAGTTAATGTTCCATATCAGATAGTTAATGTTCCATATCAGATAGTTAATGTTCCAGATAGTTAATGTTCCATATCAGATAGTTAATGTTCCATATAGTTAATGTTCCATATCAGATAGTTAATGTTCCATATCAGATAGTTAATGTTCCAGATAGTTAATGTTCCATATCAGATAGTTAATGTTCCATATAGTTAATGTTCCATATAGTTAATGTTCCATATAGTTAATGTTCCATATAGTTAATGTTCCATATCAGATAGTTAATGTTCCATATAGTTAATGTTCCATATCAGATAGTTAATGTTCCATATAGTTAATGTTCCATATAGTTAATGTTCCATATAGTTAATGTTGTTAATGTTCCAGATAGTTAATGTTCCAGATAGTTAATGTTCCATATAGTTAATGTTCCAGATAGTTAATGTTCCATATAGTTAATGTTCCAGATAGTTAATGTTCCATATAGTTAATGTTCCATATAGTTAATGTTCCATATAGTTAATGTTCCAGATAGTTAATGTTCCAGATAGTTAATGTTCCAGATAGTTAATGTTCCATATAGTTAATGTTCCATATAGTTAATGTTCCATATAGTTAATGTTCCAGATAGTTAATGTTCCAGATAGTTAATGTTCCATATAGTTAATGTTCCATATAGTTAATGTTCCAGATAGTTAATGTTCCAGATAGTTAATGTTCCATATAGTTAATGTTCCATATAGTTAATGTTCCATATAGATAATGTTCCATATAGTTAATGTTCCATATAGTTAATGTTCCATATAGATAATGTTCCATATAGTTAATGTTCCATATAGTTAATGTTCCATATCAGATAGTTAATGTTCCATATAGATAATGTTCCATATAGATAATGTTCCATATCAGATAGTTAATGTTCCATATCAGATAGTTAATGTTCCAGATAGTTAATGTTCCATATAGTTAATGTTCCATATAGTTAATGTTCCATATAGTTAATGTTCCATATAGTTAATGTTCCATATAGTTAATGTTCCATATAGTTAATGTTCCAGATAGTTAATGTTCCATATCAGATAGTTAATGTTCCATATAGTTAATGTTCCATATCAGATAGTTAATGTTCCATATCAGATAGTTAATGTTCCATATCAGATAGTTAATGTTCCATATCAGATAGTTAATGTTCCATATCAGATAGTTAATGTTCCATATCAGATAGTTAATGTTCCATATAGTTAATGTTCCATATAGTTAATGTTCCATATATAATATATAATAATAAATATATGCCATTTAGCAGACGCTTTTATCCAAAGCGACTTACAGTCATGTGTGCATACATTCTACGTATGGGTGGTCCCGGGGATCGAACCCACTACCCTGGCGTTACAAGCGCCATGCTCTACCAACTGAGCTACACAGGACCACTACATATCAGATAGTTAATGTTCCAGATAGTTAATGTTCCATATAGTTAATGTTCCATATCAGATAGTTAATGTTCCATATAGTTAATGTTCCATATCAGATAGTTAATGTTCCATATCAGATAGTTAATGTTCCATATCAGATAGTTAATGTTCCATATCAGATAGTTAATGTTCCAGATAGTTAATGTTCCATATCAGATAGTTAATGTTCCATATCAGATAGTTAATGTTCCATATCAGATAGTTAATGTTCCATATCAGATAGTTAATGTTCCAGATAGTTAATGTTCCATATCAGATAGTTAATGTTCCATATCAGATAGTTAATGTTCCATATCAGACAGATAATGTTCCATATAGTTAATGTTCCATATCAGATAGTTAATGTTCCATATCAGATAGTTAATGTTCCATATCAGATAGTTAATGTTCCATATCAGATAGTTAATGTTCCATATCAGATAGTTAATGTTCCATATCAGATAGTTAATGTTCCATATCAGATAGTTAATGTTCCATATCAGATAGTTAATGTTCCATATAGTTAATGTTCCATATCAGATAGTTAATGTTCCAGATAGTTAATGTTCCATATAGTTAATGTTCCATATCAGATAGTTAATGTTCCATATAGTTAATGTTCCATATAGTTAATGTTCCATATCAGATAGTTAATGTTCCATATAGTTAATGTTCCATATCAGATAGTTAATGTTCCATATCAGATAGTTAATGTTCCATATAGTTAATGTTCCATATCAGATAGTTAATGTTCCATATCAGATAGTTAATGTTCCAGATAGTTAATGTTCCATATCAGATAGTTAATGTTCCATATCAGATAGTTAATGTTCCATATCAGATAGTTAATGTTCCATATCAGATAGTTAATGTTCCAGATAGTTAATGTTCCATATCAGATAGTTAATGTTCCATATCAGATAGTTAATGTTCCATATCAGACAGATAATGTTCCATATAGTTAATGTTCCATATCAGATAGTTAATGTTCCATATCAGATAGTTAATGTTCCATATCAGATAGTTAATGTTCCATATCAGATAGTTAATGTTCCATATCAGATAGTTAATGTTCCATATCAGATAGTTAATGTTCCATATCAGATAGTTAATGTTCCATATCAGATAGTTAATGTTCCATATAGTTAATGTTCCATATAGTTAATGTTCCATATAGTTAATGTTCCATATCAGATAGTTAATGTTCCAGATAGTTAATGTTCCATATAGTTAATGTTCCATATCAGATAGTTAATGTTCCATATAGTTAATGTTCCATATAGTTAATGTTCCATATCAGTTTAATGTTCCATATAGTTAATGTTCCATATCAGATAGTTAATGTTCCATATCAGATAGTTAATGTTCCATATAGTTAATGTTCCATATCAGATAGTTAATGTTCCATATAGTTAATGTTCCATATCAGATAGTTAATGTTCCATATCAGATAGTTAATGTTCCATATAGTTAATGTTCCATATCAGATAGTTAATGTTCCATATAGTTAATGTTCCATATCAGATAGTTAATGTTCCATATCAGATAGTTAATGTTCCAGATAGTTAATGTTCCATATAGTTAATGTTCCATATAGTTAATGTTCCATATCAGATAGTTAATGTTCCATATCAGATAGTTAATGTTCCATATCAGATAGTTAATGTTCCATATCAGCTAGTTAATGTTCCATATAGTTAATGTTCCAGATAGTTAATGTTCCAGATAGTTAATGTTCCATATCAGCTAGTTAATGTTCCAGATAGTTAATGTTCCATGGCAGATAGTTAATGTTCCATATAGTTAATGTTCCAGATAGTTAATGTTCCAGATAGTTAATGTTCCATATCAGCTAGTTAATGTTCCAGATAGTTAATGTTCCAGATAGTTAATGTTCCAGATAGTTAATGTTCCATATCAGATAGTTAATGTTCCATATAGTTAATGTTCCAGATAGTTAATGTTCCATATCAGATAGTTAATGTTCCAGATAGTTAATGTTCCATATCAGATAGTTAATGTTCCATGGCAGATAGTTAATGTTCCAGATAGTTAATGTTCCATGGCAGATAGTTAATGTTCCAGATAGTTAATGTTCCATATAGTTAATGTTCCAGATAGTTAATGTTCCATATAGTTAATGTTCCATATCAGATAGTTAATGTTCCATGGCAGATAGTTAATGTCCCATATAGTTAATGTTCCATATCAGATAGTTAATGTTCCATATCAGATAGTTAATGTTCCATATCAGATAGTTAATGTTCCATATAGTTAATGTTCCAGATAGTTAATGTTCCAGATAGTTAATGTTCCATATAGTTAATGTTCCATATCAGATAGTTAATGTTCCATGGCAGATAGTTAATGTCCCATATAGTTAATGTTCCATATCAGATAGTTAATGTTCCATATCAGACAGTTAATGTTCCATATAGTTAATGTTCCATGGCAGGTAGTTAATGTCCCATATAGTTAATGTCCCATATAGTTAATGTTCCATATAGTTAATGTTCCATGGCAGATAGTTAATGTTCCATATAGTTAATGTTCCATATAGTTAATGTTCCATATCAGATAGTTAATGTTCCATATAGTTAATGTTCCATATAGTTAATGTTCCATATAGTTAATGTTCCATATCAGATAGTTAATGTTCCATGTAGTTAATGTTCCATGTCAGATAGTTAATGTTCCATGTAGTTAATGTTCCATATTAGATAGTTAATGTTCCATATCAGATAGTTAATGTTCCAGATAGTTAATGTTCCATGGCAGATAGTTAATGTTCCAGATAGTTAATGTTCCATGGCAGATAGTTAATGTTCCAGATAGTTAATGTTCCAGATAGTTAATGTTCCATGGCAGATAGTTAATGTTCCAGATAGTTAATGTTCCAGATAGTTAATGTTCCAGATAGTTAATGTTCCATATCAGATAGTTAATGTTCCATATCAGATAGTTAATGTTCCATATAGTTAATGTTCCAGATAGTTAATGTTCCAGATAGTTAATGTTCCATATAGTTAATGTTCCATATCAGATAGTTAATGTTCCATGGCAGATAGTTAATGTTCCATATAGTTAATGTTCCATATCAGATAGTTAATGTTCCATATCAGACAGTTAATGTTCCATATAGTTAATGTTCCATATCAGGTAGTTAATGTCCCATATAGTTAATGTCCCATATAGTTAATGTTCCATATAGTTAATGTTCCATGGCAGATAGTTAATGTTCCATATAGTTAATGTTCCATATAGTTAATGTTCCATATCAGATAGTTAATGTTCCATATAGTTAATGTTCCATATAGTTAATGTTCCATATAGTTAATGTTCCATGTCAGATAGTTAATGTTCCATGTAGTTAATGTTCCATATTAGATAGTTAATGTTCCATATCAGATAGTTAATGTTCCAGATAGTTAATGTTCCATGGCAGATAGTTAATGTTCCAGATAGTTAATGTTCCATGGCAGATAGTTAATGTTCCAGATAGTTAATGTTCCAGATAGTTAATGTTCCATGGCAGATAGTTAATGTTCCAGATAGTTAATGTTCCAGATAGTTAATGTTCCAGATAGTTAATGTTCCATATCAGATAGTTAATGTTCCAGATAGTTAATGTTCCATGGCAGATAGTTAATGTTCCATATCAGATAGTTAATGTTCCATATAGTTAATGTTCCATATAGTTAATGTTCCATATAGTTAATGTTCCATATAGATAGTTAATGTTCCATATCAGATAGTTAATGTTCCATATCAGATAGTTAATGTTCCATATCAGATAGTTAATGTTCCAGATAGTTAATGTTCCATGGCAGATAGTTAATGTTCCAGATAGTTAATGTTCCATATCAGATAGTTAATGTTCCATATCAGATAGTTAATGTTCCATATAGTTAATGTTCCATATAGTTAATGTTCCATATAGTTAATGTTCCATATCAGATAGTTAATGTTCCATATCAGATAGTTAATGTTCCATATAGTTAATGTTCCATATAGTTAATGTTCCATATAGTTAATGTTCCATATAGTTAATGTTCCATATAGTTAATGTTCCATATCAGATAGTTAATGTTCC